>NC_066583.1:212173101-212478094 GCF_024323335.1 Lathyrus oleraceus
TAGGGCAAAAAATGCCCATTTTTGTATTTTTTTTGAAAAAGGGGGTATTTTTGGATTTTTTTAAAAAAAATTGTATATTTAAAAAAAAACTTCGATATACTGTCTCACTTTCATTTGGAAATATCCAACGATTGCATCAATTCACACGGTTTCTAATGTTCAATCTTTGACTTCTTGCAAACCAAGCACGAATAAACAAATTGTGCAACATCTCTCTTCATTCCTGGCCACCAAAACATTTTCTTAAAGTCTTGGTACATTTTAGTAGCTCCAGGATGAATACTCAAACTACTTCGGTGACTTTCCTCCAAAATGGTCTTCTTAAGTTCTGACACATCAAGTACACAAGCTTTATTCCGAAACTTTAGGATCTCATTCTCGTCAACTCTAAAATCTTCATCTTCACCTTGATTAACTGATGTCAGACGATCAACCAAGGCTACGTCCAGTTTCTAGCATTCTATGATCTCATCAAGAAAACCACTAATCAGCTTCAACATTGTCCAATCTCACACTATCCGCAGTCACCCCGCACACTAAACACAAGTCTCTGAATTTCTCGATTAAATCCAACTCCCTAACCATCAATGTCGCCAAGTGTAAGGACTTCAGACTCATAGCATCTGACATAACATTTGCTTTACCTGGATGGTAGTTCAAACCAAAGTCGTAGTACTTCAAAAACTCTAACCATCTCATTTGTCTCATATTTATCTCCTTCTGATCGAACAAATATTTCAAACTCTTGTGATCACTCTTTACCTTGAAAATTGGTAAACAACCGCTGATCTTCCTAATTTCTAAATTTGGTTGCTCGCAGGATCGATCAGATTGATCCTAGGACATGTGCTAAGTGTTTTGTAAACGTGGTAGTGACAAATAATAAAGACTAAACGTCAGATCAGAGTTTGAAAGAAAACTAAGGACAAAGGGGATTGAATGAAAAGATCTTAAATCGGCGTTTAGAACTAGTAAAGAAAAATGAAGTAAACGATAAGAATTATAAAGGATTTAAAATGGTAAAGTAAAGTTTGCAAGTACAGGAATCTTAAGACTGTAAAGTAAACGTTGAATGTAGGGAAAGGAACGAAAGGATCTTAAAATTGCAAATGACAAAGTAAAAATAAAGTGTTTGAAAGGAAGAAGCAAGGAAGTATGTTTCTGGAAAGAAAGTAAAGACAAATTTATATTGCTTTGAAATAACTAACAATGGTGTAAACAACGTACATTCTGCGTTCTACAATTCTTCTTCACACGAATACTTAGTAAATTTACAGATTTTGTACACAATTTGACACACACTTTTCTAATACTAAGACCCTATATTTATACTGGATCGAAATAACCGCTTTGATGGTCCTTCAATCACGTCGATACACATGGCGCCCTGCATGCGCGCATTCGTTCATCTTGCTCCACGTGTGCTCTTGCGGTTTCTGACGGAGGTGAAATTCCCTCCTTTATTTAAATTTTGAATCTTTGATCGAAAACCATTTTTTAACCGCTCCTCTAAAGAACTGTTCCGAAATTTTAGCTATGAGCTTGATCTTTATCCAACTAGCCAAGCCGATTCACCTCCAACTGGTCGAATACTGCTTCCTGGTCGAAACCAGCTGCGCATATTTTCCAATTTTGGTAATTTAGGGTGGGCGTCGAAAATATGAGCTAACAAATTGCCCCCCAAAAATGTCATTTTCGAACAACCGAGAGAAAAGGTCATTTTTTGAGACCTTACTTCGACGCCTTAATGACTCTGACACTGTGCCAGGTGTCTCAATGTTGGTAAAAACTTTTCAGTTCCTCCACTTGTCAGGTGACCTCAGAGTCATCATTGCTTTTCCTACCCACGTCTTTTCAGCCCACAACAAAATCTTTTTTACTCATCACGTTTCCTAGCTTCTAGGAAATCATGGGCTACAACATTAATTGCCATCTTCACTACACTGCCCAAGGGATACATGTGTCCCATTAACTCGTCCACCATTAATGTTGATTTGAAACGTCTTCCAAGCAGGCCTATAAAGCCTAATTACTTACCCATTTCATAATTTTCTCACGTTCTCTGAATCTCCAAGCATTCAAACTCTCATCTCTTCAAATGTTTTCTAACTGAACCCAGATTTTATCTTCAAACCCTAACACTGGACGCTTCAAACAAAGTTCTTAAGGGAACATGAGTCTCTTTCAAAACCACCGCCAACAGGTCTAAAGCTCCAAAGAAGATCTCTGAACTTCCTCCATTTGCTACGCTATCTGCTCCACTCGCAGTTGGCAATCGTCAATACATACCAGAATCTCAGACAGAGGAACAGCGCGGGATTTATGCTTCTCAGGTACCCATTCCTGTTTTTGTCTCTGATAAAACTTATGCATTATCTGGACCTTTAGCTGAGTTAGACATTGATACCAGCAAACTTAGAGAATTTTTTCCTTCTTACCATAAATGCAAACCCATGGGGCAGGCTAGATACCCTAGGACTACTTCTACCGAAAACACTCAGGCTAGGGATACTATAGATTTGAGGTTTATGAATAACGGTTTTAGAGCTTTCCGCGCCACCCCAACTTTTAAAGATCCCACCGACTACTCAAATTGGTTAACCGAGGTAGAGAAATAAAAAGCCCAAGCTTGGAAAGATATAGGGATATATGACCTCATTATGCTGTCGAAATTGGATTTAGATTACAACACCCCTATGTTAATTTATTCGATGTACTTCTAGGACAACACACATTATACCTTCCATCTTCCTTGCGGAATGGTCGCACCAACTCTCTTCGACATGGCCGCTATCATAGGGATGAAACCTACTAGACATACCTATGATCCTGATTTTGATTATATGGATACTATTGCCTTTTCGACTACCAGAGCGGCGTATTTAACACACATAGCACACTACCATGATAAAGATACTGAAGTTGTCTCCGATGTGGAGCACATAGCTTTTTTGGCTTTGTGGCTGTCACACTCCGTATTCAGCTCAAAATCTCTACAAGTTGCCAAAAAATATCTTACCCTGGCCAACCAACTGCATGTGGGGCATGATGTCTGCCTAAGTGAGATGATTCTGGCAAGCCTTTATGAATCATTGAGCAACGAAGTGGCTCAATTGAAGAATCTAGGGGACAAAGGGAACCTTCTTCTGTCTGGACCCTTTTGGTTATTACAACTTTGGCTTAACACCACCTTCGAGGCCAACCAGCCAAACAAGGGCCTCGTCGACAAGGATGTTGAAGGAATCCGGCATAGAAGGGTCGAAGGCCCAAGATTAGCTCAACTAACCCCTATGGACGAAGGACAAGCTCTTCAACCAACTTTCATGAGTTATATCATGATGTTTTCTAAGCGTCATACCTTTACTTCGAGTATGGCTTCATTCGCCCTCAGGAAAGTTGGCCCTAAGTGGTTTACTAGGACCTTCCCCTGTCCATCTAAAAAATAAGAGACAAAATCTTTGCTAATTTGGGAAGCCTTCTTGACGCCCATAATTCTAACTCTTCGATTCAACCATTTGAAGGTCCAGGTTATGCTGATAACTTACCAGCCCAATCTTGTTGCTCGACAATTTGGGTTGGTTCAGGTCCTTCTGAAGTGCCTGTATGACAAGAAGAGTAATCTCCTTCTTCATAATGCAATCCATACCGAAACCACTGCTCTCAAACAAATAGCCATGTATACTGGTAGAACCCAGCTGACTCCATTCAACTTCGATCCTAGCTTCCTTTGCAGTCGAGAATTTGGGAAGTGGTGGGCTAAGTATTACGTCGAAGAATTTTGCGACGTCACTTCCTTTATTCAACTGTTTGACAAAGTTTTTCTTCTTGTGTAGGAAAAGATCAGGAAAGGTACTTATACGCTTATAAAAGAAATTCAAGCTTTTCAAAACTACTTTGAAATTGCCTATCGACCTGATGATCTTAGTCAAACCATCCGCGAAGCAGCTGTTACGCTTAAAGAGAAATTTTCAAAGAAAATAGAAACTTTGAAGATTCCCTCATACGTTCCTCACGATAAACGCTATGAAATAGCTCTTGAACTATTTCCCCCAAAGTTTCCTCCACTGCCAAATGTTGACTTCGGAGTGGCTCTTGCCCTCCCCCCCCCCCCCCATTTCCAGATTGGTTCATTTGTGGATACTCTATTAAAATACTTTGACAACAATCTCAGAAAAAGGCTCAGCGGGTGGTTGCGACTAAGCATACTTTAGGCAATTTCAAGGGGCATCTTCATATAGGTATCGAAGATGTCCGAATCGAATCAGACATATATAAAGGTGTGACACAGGAGGTTTCCCTTGAAGTATATTCCCTTTGACAGGCTATTTCCTTTAGCGAACACTGATCGTCTTCTATTATTCTTGTTTAGCTATCAAGATCCCCCCTAAGAAACACGCCAGCAAAAGACCCATCGAGTCGAAGGCCGAAGGAGGCGGAAATCCAGTAAAGGTACCCCTTTTTCCTTGTTCTTTTGTCCGCGTTATACATTAATGATATAATATTTCATTCTTGGCTCAGGTTGCTCGAAAACCTCCGGTGAGTCCCCTAAGAATCCAAAAACCTGTCGCTGCCCCCATCATCGTAGAATCTGACAAAGATGACTTGTCTCCTGTTCTCGACCTCACTTCTAGGAAAAGGAAGTCACAATCGAAGGCCACCGATGCTTCGGGCCAACCACCGTTCAAACTTCCAAGGAAAAGGCTTGCTTCACTTATCATCCAAGAACCTACTCCTGAGGAAATGGCAAAAGTAGTAATGACCCAAAGTGAGAGCGATAATTCTAGCCTTGGGGTCGAAGGTGATAAGGTACAACAAACTTCTCCTTAATTTATTTAACTTGTTTGCCTCTTTTAGCCATTTATACATTCTGATCGTATTGATTTTAGGGTGGTGTGAGCACTGTCGTTCTACCCAAGAAAACGACTTCCTCCATGGTTGTCTCTGCGCCTGATGTTTTGAATAGCGCCGGCGAACCTACTTATCGACCATCCTCTGAAAAGGGCTCTATAAGTGATATTAATCAACCTCCATTTGGTGACCTCAACGCTTCACCACCAAAAACTGCTACTCACCATTCTCATACCAGTGACTCTGTTCATGAAATTGATTCGAGCAAAGAAGATGGGGCCAAAGGTGATCTAGACCCTATGGCTGAGGATGAGTTAGTTGAAGATGAGGAAACCCCTAGGGGCTGATTTAAATACATCTGAAGGACCAAATGATCCCCAAGGAGAAGGATGGGGCGTCGAAGACATGGTTGTAGAGGAAACGGACGAAGGTAATCTTGCCACTAACCCTGATAATGTTGAAGGCTAAAAAGAAGGAAAGGCTAATGCATACGGAGAGCATGCTCGAACTCAAACCCCTGTTATGGTTAACAATCCGACGGTTAGAGTTTCGTCGAGTAGTATTGGGGCCCTTTCTGTAGAAAAATTGGCTATCTTGAAGCGAAGTCAGCCACTTGAGTATTTGAAGGCTATGCTAAATTGCAGGGAGAATTCTTCTGACCAAAGCCATAATACTTCAGTGTCTGAAGATCAACCTTCGAGCACCCCTGTCGGCAAAGTCCTTTCCAAGATCAAAGACAAAGTCTTCAAGGGTGACTTGTTTCTGTTGCTACTGGTTGATCCTTCTGCCCCTTTGACTCTAAAAGCTCTTCTCAGCCAAGTTGACCTGCTAGAGGTTTCCCCCGAAGTGGCAAATGTTATTTTGGAGATAGGAACCATGATCGACCAAACTGTTGCAGATCAAAAGTTGCTACCTCAACTTACCGGGGAAATAGAGAAAAATATGGTTCTGAGGCTACAACATGGGATGCTGCTACCGAATCCACCAATAAGGCAATGCAATTGGAACAGACCAAACAGAAGAATAAGGAAAAGGTTGACGCTCACGATCACAACATCGCTTCTTGGAGACAACAAATAGAGGAACTTCAGGCAAAGATCTCTGATGCCGAAAAAGACAAACATTAACTATTGGAGTTTGGCGAAGCTTCGATGGCTCAGGAGCTATCATTTGGCATGGAATTTGTCGAAAAAGCTCGACAACTTGAGTCGGACGTTAAACTCCTGCGATCAAAGAGATCTTTGTGCGAAAAACGGTTGGAGGTCCTTAAGGTCAAGTATCTTCATATTAAGGCTAACCTTCCCTTTTAGTGCTATTTTTATTTATTTGGAAATGTAACGGAATTTCTCTTTGTAATGAATATTGGTCTTCTGGCCCTATGACTTTAATATCACCATTTTGGCACTCTTACGATTTTGGCTTTGTTTCATTTATGTGATTATTCGTCTCTTATTTTTACTTCTTGGATTGTCGGTTTATATTTTTTCAAATAGTTCCCGTTTACTCTTAGTATCCTTCTATCTTCACTAAGCTCTTCGATTTCATAGGCACCATTAGAAAATATCAGCAAAATTTGGAAAGGGCCTTCCCATTTTGGGGACCATTTCCCCAAGGCTCTATCTTTTCGATCCATTGGAAGGATCACTTTCCAAACCAAAGCTTCGGGTGTAAAACTTTTAACTTTCACTTTCTTATTATAAGAGACCTATATCCTCTTCTTTTGTTGCCTTAGTAATTCTAAGGCATTTAACCTTTCCTCGTCTAGATCAACCAATTCATCCAACATCATGCTCCAATATGATTCCGTTGGGAGTTCATGTTGCCTTTGAATCCTTAGGGATTGTAAGTGTATTTCTACTGGCAAAACAACATCATGTCCAAAAGTTAGGCGAAAGGGGGTCGACTTAGTAGCCTCTTTAGGGGACGTACGACATGCCCACAAAATTTGGTCCAGAGTTTTGTGCCAATTCCTAGGCTTCTATCCTACATGCTTTTTAATCAAACCAATGATCACCTTATTGGCATCCTCAACTTGTCCATTGGCCTGAGCATAATAGGGTGTTGACGTTAATAATTTGAAACCCATTTCTTTGGCGAATTCCTGCATTTTTCGACCAGTGAATGTTGATCCTTGATCTGTTATGATTGTCTCTGGAATTCCAAACCTATAAATAATATGTTTTTGGATAAATTCAATCACATCCTCTTGGTTCACATTTAGTAAGGGTATGGCTTCAATCCCCTTTGTAAAATAATCGACTGCTACCAATATATATCTTTAACTTTTAGATGATGGAGGTCGAATCTCTCCAATCAAGTCTAAAGCCCAACCTCTAAATGGCCAAGGTTTGATGATAGAATGTAATTCACTTGTAGGGACATGTTGCATGCCTGCATGCACCTGACACTCTTGGCAACCCTTCAGGAATTCAACACAGTCTTTCAACATGGTAGGCCAATACACCCCTTGATGGAATAAGAGCCATTTCATCTTATGACCGACTTGGTGTGCCCCACACGCTCCACTATGCACAGTCGAAAGGGAAAAGTATGCCTCTGACTCACTAAGGCATTTCAGCAGAATTCTGTTAGACGGTGTGGCTAGTGATCGAGAGGGGGGGTGAATAGATCACTTCTTAAAAATTAACGGATTTAACGTTTAATCAGAGTTTTCAAAAATGGCGGAGAGATCGGTCCCGAATCGACTTCCGTCTATTCTGAACCGCTACTAGAAAGCCGGACACGCAAGTGCAGTTGCTGGATTTTAATGAGAATGACAGAAATAATACACACAGAATATTAATAGATTGAATGCGCTTATCCTCAAATACTATTTCCAATGAACACAATCAAGTTAACCGTTTTGTCAAACAGTTGGTGTGTGAGTGTTTGATGATAAACAGCAATGGTGTATGACTAAAGGTTTTGTTATCACTGCTGTCCAGAAATATGATCAATCACCACACACTAACAGAAATTGCAAAACAGTTTTGAAACGTAAAGAAGATTAAGGTAAGAGTACGATACGCAGAGATTTGTTAAGGAAGTTCCCCACGTCGTCCTCGCGTGTGGGTACGTCTCCCTCTCAATTTCAAATGAAATTGAGAACTTTGATTATCAATTATTGCCGAATCCGTTGATACAAGGTTTTGATACAAAGACAGAATTTCTAAACTCCAAGAACCTCTTCTTGTATAAACCTTCACTTGATCTGAGCTCGATCAAGATTTTCCTGCACAAAGTTGCAAACAATTCACCGGTTCCACGACCTGCTTGCGAAATCCCCCGATCTCCAAACGCAACGCTGCGGCTGAATCTGTTCTGCAAATGTGACTCCCAAACCCTCAAGAACACACCAGTTCTTGAAGGACAAACCAGTAGGTTTTTCCTAGAAACCCCCTTCAATCTTCGACTCAGCTAGATCCTCGATCGTTCCACTGCAACCCACAGCTAGATCCTTGATCACACCACTGAACGTTATCTCGATACTTCTTTAATCCAAAGAACAAGAATTGTTATGTGTAATTGTTCTTGAAGAGAAGTGATTGAGAAGATGAAGAAGATGGAGTTTCTTTCAGGTTTCTATGTGCTCACTGACAATTGCTCCAACACTTCTTTGATCTTGTGTTCAATTGTCTTTTTGCTCAATGAATTCGTCCTTTGTCTGCTGTTGAAACCTGTTCTTATATGCTGCAGAAACAGTTGCTGTTATGACTTAAAACAACTTTGTGTATTGATGCATAATAGTGTGTATCGATACATACTGTAAGTTGAGTGAATATTTGGTGAAATCAATTACTCATGTATCGATGCATAACTCGTGTGTATCGATGCATGTGATTTTTACACTGATATGTATCGATGCTTAATGCTCATGTATTGATGCACAGGCAGTCTCAAGTAGTCCTGTATCGATGCAGGAATCGTGTGTATCGATACATAGAGTTTTTGGCTTTCCATGTATTGATGCATGGCTCGTATGCATCGATGCATACTGAACATAAATTGTTTTGTAATTAATCACATGTTACATGTATCGATGCAAAGGCTCATGTATTGATACATACTGTTATAAAATGCATTTTAATAGTTATTTTAAGGGAATTTTCAATGTAGAATGTTTATGCAACAATAAAGTGGGATGATGGACAAAATAAGAACACAAATATATCATGTAATGCAATGCACAATCAATTTGGATGATGATCACACAATTTGCTATCATTAAAAATTAATTCAAGTTAAAGAATTCTTTCACAAACTCCCCCTTTTTGATGATGGCAAATTTTTGGCAAGATGTATGATACTCCCCCTGAGTTTGTGCGTATCTGCGTTTTCTCCCCCTTTGTCAACATCAAAAAGAGGAAGAAACTTGAGGTATCAAGCAGAAAGTGTAGCAGGGCATGGCAAAATTTGATAATAGGCTATCAATCATAAAGAAGGAAGCTATCAAAGTAAAGAATCATTCACAAAGAATGACGCATAAGGGTAATAACAAAAGAGATAAACATAAAGTGAAAAGCATTTAAGGATTAGAACGAGTTTAAGAATTGCAGAAGCTGAACCATATATTATGCAACAATTCAAATAAAACTTGAGCAGCATGAGATGAAATGCATTTAATTAAAATAGCATCAGTATGTGTCGATGCAAATGGTCATGCATCGATGCCTATTATTCACATTTGGCCTGTGTATCGATACGTGCGATGGCTGCATCGATGCATCCTGAACCAGTTTGACACAAAATTGAAATTCAGAGTATATGGATCGATGCATACATGTTTTGTGTCGATGCATACTGATGCCAAAGCAGATTTTAATGACTTTTGATGCAGTATGGATATGCATTTTGCACTAAGTCATAATGGTTATGCCCAAGAAGGATTCATAAGTCAGATTTTTGTAATGTTCAAACAATATAGGCAAACAATAAATGCAACCAAATTAGTATCAACGAGAGTAAGAGCATTTGTTCTAACATATACAACCACTTAGCAGTAGGAGAATTGTAGAAAGGATTGATATTACCTCTGTTGATGTTATCTTGCGAGGCATAAATGAAATCTAAAACAAATCTCATCAACCAAGGTGATGCATAATATAGATAAGAAGAAACATGCTTATCCTTATCCAGATTCCCGTTGGTAGGCATATGCGTGTCAATTGATTTTGAGTCATTTATTCCAAAGCGCTTGAGTAGTTTTCTGCAGTATTTTGTTTGACACACTGCTGTACCCTCATCAAGTCGCTTTATCTGCAGTCCTAGGAAATACTTCAGCTCCCCCATTAGACTCATCTCAAATTCACCCTGCATAACCTTAGAAAATTCCTCGACCAAGTGTATGTTAGTTGAACCAAATATTATATCGTCGACATAAAAAAAACTGTGCTTTCTTTTGTGCTACTAAACGTGTCTTGTTCCTAGTTATCACTCCGTTTTCATCAAGCTTATTTCGAAAAACCCATTTAGTACCTATGATATGATGATCTCGCGGACGAGGGACAAGTTCCCAAACGTCATTTCTTTTAAAATTGATTGAGCTCTTCTTGCATGGCCATTAGCCAAAATTCATCAATCAAGGCCTCTTTGGCATTTTTAGGTTCTACTTGTGAAACAAACGCGAAGTGAGAACCAAAAACTTATCTTAGAACGAGTCATTACTCCCTTTGAAATGTCTCCCAAGATGTTGTCGATAGGATGGTCTTTTGAGGATTTTCAAGCTGTTGGAAGGTCCTTCACTTCAGCTGTCTTTTCTTCCTCATTTTCTTCATGACTAGTATCTTCCTCCTTCTCGTGGGCAGCTGTTTTGGACTGATCAGTTTCCTCAACAGCTTCCTTGAGTATGTCTTCTGTAGATACACCTGCGTCATCAAAAGAAATACCTTTTCCGACATTTTTCGGATAAGACTCATCAAAAGAAACATAGACAGATTCTTCAATAGTAAGTAAACGCTTATTATACACTCTATATGCTTTTACTCCTTTAAACACAATGTTTTGTTCAGCATGTTCAATTTTTGCAGCAAGTTTTTGTGAAAGAAAAACTATATAACCCTTGTCTCGCAATTGACTTATGCTTAACACGTTGTGTTTAAGTCCCTCAACTAAATGGACATTAGAAATAGTAGTGGTAGAGGGATTACCTACACTACCTTTGCCGAGTATAGCTCCTTTGTTATTGTCTCCATAAGTAACATATCCCTTCTTCTTTGCTTTGAAGTCTATGAAAAGCGATATGTCACCGGTCATGTGCCTTGAGCAGCCGCTGTCAAGAAACCATCTTCTATCTACGGAAGCAAGGCACTCATCCTACAATATCAAAAGAGAGAATTTGGTACCCAACTTTCATTGGGTCCGAGTGGGTAAGTGCTAACATGGTTGCCTTTTGGCTTCCATTGATAAATACCTTTAGGAACAAGAAATCTCCTAAACTTGCATTTCTCAATGGTATGGCCAGCACGACAACAATAATGACATAAACCATGATGATGCGTTTGTTTATTCTTGTTCATTAAATCCTTTGGAGTAAAAGAGTATTTTGCATATGGAGGATTTAATGACTTCTTAAACAACCTAGAGTCAACGGCATAAGTAACCTTAGGTTGTAACGCTTTCTCTAATTTGACCTTGAGAGTGTTTACTTCTTTTTGCCAAATATGACAAGCGTCACAATACCTAACTTTACTACACCCATCAATGTCAATATATTTTGAATTTTCTGCAATACTAGCTTTTAATGATTCTAAAGCATTTTCAGCTTTGTATACTTTACCTTCCAGAAATGAAAAAATTTGTTTATCGGAAGATAATCTTTTAAAAGCATCTACAGCTTCGTTATGCAGATTTTCAAAAGCTATTTTCAGTTCAGCAAAAGTCATAGAAGAGAAATTATTATAATAGGCCTGTTTTACCTTTTTATCATTGATTTTCTTCTTGTGGTAGGACAGATTTTTGGTGTGAGCCGTAAGGCACAGATTTGCGGTTTCATCACTATCACTTGAACTTTGTGTGCTTGATGAATCACTATCACTTTCCCATGCAATGTAAGCTCTTTTTTGTTTGCTGTACCCTTTTGGTGGAGCTTTTCCTTGATCCTTATACTTCATAGAACAATCTGTTTTATAATGTCCAGATTTACCACAATTAAAACAGGGTCCTCTTCCTTTACTCTTCTTATTCTCTTCATGTTTTGAATCTGTAGATTGTCTTCGAAACTTCATGAGATTTTTGTCGGAATGCTTGACTCCGTTCTTTCGAATGAATCTGTTATATCTCCTTACAAAATGTCTCATTTCCTCATCATCCGAATCTTTGTCACTACTAGAATCATTGTCACTTTGCTCTTTTCGTGAGGACTTAGAGCTAGAGGCCACAAGAGCTATTGGCTTCTTCTCTCCCTCTTTGTCTCTTTTCTTCTCCTTTTCCTTCTTACTTTTGTTCTCGTATTTTTCAAGACTTTCCAATGCTTGTTGATGTTCTTCCAGCTTTCCAAACAGAGTTGTAATCGTAAGTGTCGTTAGATCGTTGGCTTCCTTGATAGCTGTCACTTTAGGTAGCCATTCCCTGCTAAGACACCTCAGAATTTTATTAGTAGCAATTTCATTGGAAACAGGTTTTCCAAGAGCATTCAACCTATTAGTGAGATGAGTGAATCTCTTTTGCATGTCGGAGATAGATTCTCCTTGTTTCATGCGAAAGAGCTCAAATTCTTGATTAAGTGTGTTAATGCGGGACTGTTTTACTTCAGTCGTACCCTCATGGGCAACTTCTAAAGCGTCCCACATTTCTTTAGCTGTCGTGCAATGGGATACTCGATAATACTCATCAACACCAAGTGCTGAAATTAGTATATTTCGAGCTTTCCAATCACACGACCACTTTTTCTCATCTTTCTCATTCCAATCAGATTCTGGTTTAGGTACTATGGCGCCAGCCGCATTTGTCATAGTAATTTGAAACGGACCATTTTCAATGGCAGCCCATACTAACCTATTCACAGAATTTATATGAACTCGCATGCAGTCTTTCCAGTAGCCATAGTTTTCACCGTTGAAAATAGGCGCTCTATTATACGCCCCCTTTGGTTCAGAATCCATACTGTTACAGGCAGCCACAGAGCACCAGCGAACCGGCGCTCTGATACCACTTGTTAGACGGTGTGGCTAGTGATCGAGAGGGGGGGGGGTGAATAGATCACTTCTTAAAAATTAACGGATTTAACGTTTAATCAGAGTTTTCAAAAATGGCGGAGAGATCGGTCCCGAATCGACTTCCGTCTATTCTGAACCGCTACTAGAAAGCCGGACACGCAAGTGCAGTTGCTGGATTTTAATGAGAATGACAGAAATAATACACACAGAATATTAACAGATTGAATGCGCTTATCCTCAAATACTATTTCCAATGAACACAATCAAGTTAACCGTTTTGTCAAACAGTTGGTGTGTGAGTGTTTGATGATAAACAACAATGGTGTATGACTAAAGGTTTTGTTATCACTGCTGTCCAGAAATATGATCAATCACCACACACTAACAGAAATTGCAAAACAGTTTTGAAACGTAAAGAAGATTAAGGTAAGAGTACGATACGCAGAGATTTGTTAAGGAAGTCCCCCCCGTCGTCCTCGCGTGTGGGTACGTCTCCCTCTCAATTTCAAATGAAATTGAGAACTTTGATTATCAATTATTGCCGAATCCGTTGATACAAGGTTTTGATACAAAGACAGAATTTCTAAACTCCAAGAACCTCTTCTTGTATAAACCTTCACTTGATCTGAGCTCGATCAAGATTTTCCTGCACAAAGTTGCAAACAATTCACCGGTTCCACGACCTGCTTGCGAAATCCCCCGATCTCCAAACGCAACGCTGCGGCTGAATCTGTTCTGCAAATGTGACTCCCAAACCCTCAAGAACACACCAGTTCTTGAAGGACAAACCAGTAGGTTTTTCCTAGAAACCCCCTTCAATCTTCGACTCAGCTAGATCCTCGATCGTTCCACTGCAACCCACAGCTAGATCCTTGATCACACCACTGAACGTTATCTCGATACTTCTTTAATCCAAAGAACAAGAATTGTTATGTGTAATTGTTCTTGAAGAGAAGTGATTGAGAAGATGAAGAAGATGAAGTTTCTTTCAGGTTTCTATGTGCTCACTGACAATTGCTCCAACACTTCTTTGATCTTGTGTTCAATTGTCTTTTTGCTCAATGAATTCGTCCTTTGTCTGCTGTTGAAACCTGTTCTTATATGCTGCAGAAACAGTTGCTGTTATGACTTAAAACAACTTTGTGTATTGATGCATAATAGTGTGTATCGATACATACTGTAAGTTGAGTGAATATTTGGTGAAATCAATTACTCATGTATCGATGCATAACTCGTGTGTATCGATGCATGTGATTTTTACACTGATATGTATCGATGCTTAATGCTCATGTATTGATGCACAGGCAGTCTCAAGTAGTCCTGTATCGATGCAGGAATCGTGTGTATCGATACATAGAGTTTTTGGCTTTCCATGTATTGATGCATGGCTCGTATGCATCGATGCATACTGAACAGAAATTGTTTTGTAATTAATCACATGTTACATGTATCGATGCAAAGGCTCATGTATTGATACATACTGTTATAAAATGCATTTTAATAGTTATTTTAAGGGAATTTTCAATGTAGAATGTTTATGCAACAATAAAGTGGGATGATGGACAAAATAAGAACACAAATATATCATGTAATGCAATGCACAATCAATTTGGATGATGATCACACAATTTGCTATCATTAAAAATTAATTCAAGTTAAAGAATTCTTTCACAAACTCCCCCTTTTTGATGATGGCAAATTTTTGGCAAGATGTATGATACTCCCCCTGAGTTTGTGCGTATCTGCGTTTTCTCCCCCTTTGTCAACATCAAAAAGAGGAAGAAACTTGAGGTATCAAGCAGAAAGTGTAGCAGGGCATGGCAAAATTTGATAATAGGCTATCAATCATAAAGAAGGAAGCTATCAAAGTAAAGAATCATTCACAAAGAATGACGCATAAGGGTAATAACAAAAGAGATAAACATAAAGTGAAAAGCATTTAAGGATTAGAACGAGTTTAAGAATTGCAGAAGCTGAACCATATATTATGCAACAATTCAAATAAAACTTGAGCAGCATGAGATGAAATGCATTTAATTAAAATAGCATCAGTATGTGTCGATGCAAATGGTCATGCATCGATGCCTATTATTCACATTTGGCCTGTGTATCGATACGTGCGATGGCTGCATCGATGCATCCTGAACCAGTTTGACACAAAATTGAAATTCAGAGTATATGGATCGATGCATACATGTTTTGTGTCGATGCATACTGATGCCAAAGCAGATTTTAATGACTTTTGATGCAGTATGGTTATGCATTTTGCACTAAGTCATAATGGTTATGCCCAAGAAGGATTCATAAGTCAGATTTTTGTAATGTTCAAACAATATAGGCAAACAATAAATGCAACCAAATTAGTATCAACGAGAGTAAGAGCATTTGTTCTAACATATACAACCACTTAGCAGTAGGAGAATTGTAGAAAGGATTGATATTACCTCTGTTGATGTTATCTTGCGAGGCATAAATGAAATCTAAACCAAATCTCATCAACCAAGGTGATGCATAATATAGATAAGAAGAAACATGCTTATCCTTATCCAGATTCCCGTTGGTAGGCATATGCGTGTCAATTGATTTTGAGTCATTTATTCCAAAGCGCTTGAGTAGTTTTCTGCAGTATTTTGTTTGACACACTGCTGTACCCTCATCAAGTCGCTTTATCTGCAGTCCTAGGAAATACTTCAGCTCCCCCATTAGACTCATCTCAAATTCACCCTGCATAACCTTAGAAAATTCCTCGACCAAGTGTATGTTAGTTGAACCAAATATTATATCGTCGACATAAAAAAAACTGTGCTTTCTTTTGTGCTACTAAACGTGTCTTGTTCCTAGTTATCACTCCGTTTTCATCAAGCTTATTTCGAAAAACCCATTTAGTACCTATGATATGATGATCTCGCGGACGAGGGACAAGTTCCCAAACGTCATTTCTTTTAAAATTGATTGAGCTCTTCTTGCATGGCCATTAGCCAAAATTCATCAATCAAGGCCTCTTTGGCATTTTTAGGTTCTACTTGTGAAACAAACGCGAAGTGAGAACCAAAAACTTATCTTAGAACGAGTCATTACTCCCTTTGAAATGTCTCCCAAGATGTTGTCGATAGGATGGTCTTTTGAGGATTTTCAAGCTGTTGGAAGGTCCTTCACTTCAGCTGTCTTTTCTTCCTCATTTTCTTCATGACTAGTATCTTCCTCCTTCTCGTGGGCAGCTGTTTTGGACTGATCAGTTTCCTCAACAGCTTCCTTGAGTATGTCTTCTGTAGATACACCTGCGTCATCAAAAGAAATACCTTTTCCGACATTTTTCGGATAAGACTCATCAAAAGAAACATAGACAGATTCTTCAATAGTAAGTAAACGCTTATTATACACTCTATATGCTTTTACTCCTTTAAACACAATGTTTTGTTCAGCATGTTCAATTTTTGCAGCAAGTTTTTGTGAAAGAAAAACTATATAACCCTTGTCTCGCAATTGACTTATGCTTAACACGTTGTGTTTAAGTCCCTCAACTAAATGGACATTAGAAATAGTAGTGGTAGAGGGATTACCTACACTACCTTTGCCGAGTATAGCTCCTTTGTTATTGTCTCCATAAGTAACATATCCCTTCTTCTTTGCTTTGAAGTCTATGAAAAGCGATATGTCACCGGTCATGTGCCTTGAGCAGCCGCTGTCAAGAAACCATCTTCTATCTACGGAAGCAAGGCACTCATCCTACAATATCAAAAGAGAGAATTTGGTACCCAACTTTCATTGGGTCCGAGTGGGTAAGTGCTAACATGGTTGCCTTTTGGCTTCCATTGATAAATACCTTTAGGAACAAGAAATCTCCTAAACTTGCATTTCTCAATGGTATGGCCAGCACGACAACAATAATGACATAAACCATGATGATGCGTTTGTTTATTCTTGTTCATTAAATCCTTTGGAGTAAAAGAGTATTTTGCATATGGAGGATTTAATGACTTCTTAAACAACCTAGAGTCAACGGCATAAGTAACCTTAGGTTGTAACGCTTTCTCTAATTTGACCTTGAGAGTGTTTACTTCTTTTTGCCAAATATGACAAGCGTCACAATACCTAACTTTACTACACCCATCAATGTCAATATATTTTGAATTTTCTGCAATACTAGCTTTTAATGATTCTAAAGCATTTTCAGCTTTGTATACTTTACCTTCCAGAAATGAAAAAATTTGTTTATCGGAAGATAATCTTTTAAAAGCATCTACAGCTTCGTTATGCAGATTTTCAAAAGCTATTTTCAGTTCAGCAAAAGTCATAGAAGAGAAATTATTATAATAGGCCTGTTTTACCTTTTTATCATTGATTTTCTTCTTGTGGTAGGACAGATTTTTGGTGTGAGCCGTAAGGCACAGATTTGCGGTTTCATCACTATCACTTGAACTTTGTGTGCTTGATGAATCACTATCACTTTCCCATGCAATGTAAGCTCTTTTTTGTTTGCTGTACCCTTTTGGTGGAGCTTTTCCTTGATCCTTATACTTCATAGAACAATCTGTTTTATAATGTCCAGATTTACCACAATTAAAACAGGGTCCTCTTCCTTTACTCTTCTTATTCTCTTCATGTTTTGAATCTGTAGATTGTCTTCGAAACTTCATGAGATTTTTGTCGGAATGCTTGACTCCGTTCTTTCGAATGAATCTGTTATATCTCCTTACAAAATGTCTCATTTCCTCATCATCCGAATCTTTGTCACTACTAGAATCATTGTCACTTTGCTCTTTTCGTGAGGACTTAGAGCTAGAGGCCACAAGAGCTATTGGCTTCTTCTCTCCCTCTTTGTCTCTTTTCTTCTCCTTTTCCTTCTTACTTTTGTTCTCGTATTTTTCAAGACTTTCCAATGCTTGTTGATGTTCTTCCAGCTTTCCAAACAGAGTTGTAATCGTAAGTGTCGTTAGATCGTTGGCTTCCTTGATAGCTGTCACTTTAGGTAGCCATTCCCTGCTAAGACACCTCAGAATTTTATTAGTAGCAATTTCATTGGAAACAGGTTTTCCAAGAGCATTCAACCTATTAGTGAGATGAGTGAATCTCTTTTGCATGTCGGAGATAGATTCTCCTTGTTTCATGCGAAAGAGCTCAAATTCTTGATTAAGTGTGTTAATGCGGGACTGTTTTACTTCAGTCGTACCCTCATGGGCAACTTCTAAAGCGTCCCACATTTCTTTAGCTGTCGTGCAATGGGATACTCGATAATACTCATCAACACCAAGTGCTGAAATTAGTATATTTCGAGCTTTCCAATCACACGACCACTTTTTCTCATCTTTCTCATTCCAATCAGATTCTGGTTTAGGTACTATGGCGCCAGCCGCATTTGTCATAGTAATTTGAAACGGACCATTTTCAATGGCAGCCCATACTAACCTATTCACAGAATTTATATGAACTCGCATGCAGTCTTTCCAGTAGCCATAGTTTTCACCGTTGAAAATAGGCGCTCTATTATACGCCCCCTTTGGTTCATAATCCATATTGTTACAGGCAGCCACAGAGCACCAGCGAACCGGCGCTCTGATACCACTTGTTAGACGGTGTGGCTAGTGATCGAGAGGGGGGGGGGGTGAATAGATCACTTCTTAAAAATTAACGGATTTAACGTTTAATCAGAGTTTTCAAAAATGGCGGAGAGATCGGTCCCGAATCGACTTCCGTCTATTCTGAACCGCTACTAGAAAGCCGGACACGCAAGTGCAGTTGCTGGATTTTAATGAGAATGACAGAAATAATACACACAGAATATTAACAGATTGAATGCGCTTATCCTCAAATACTATTTCCAATGAACACAATCAAGTTAACCGTTTTGTCAAACAGTTGGTGTGTGAGTGTTTGATGATAAACAACAATGGTGTATGACTAAAGGTTTTGTTATCACTGCTGTCCAGAAATATGATCAATCACCACACACTAACAGAAATTGCAAAACAGTTTTGAAACGTAAAGAAGATTAAGGTAAGAGTACGATACGCAGAGATTTGTTAAGGAAGTCCCCCCCGTCGTCCTCGCGTGTGGGTACGTCTCCCTCTCAATTTCAAATGAAATTGAGAACTTTGATTATCAATTATTGCCGAATCCGTTGATACAAGGTTTTGATACAAAGACAGAATTTCTAAACTCTAAGAACCTCTTCTTGTATAAACCTTCACTTGATCTGAGCTCGATCAAGATTTTCCTGCACAAAGTTGCAAACAATTCACCGATTCCACGACCTGCTTGCGAAATCCCCCGATCTCCAAACGCAACGCTGCGGCTGAATCTGTTCTGCAAATGTGACTCCCAAACCCTCAAGAACACACCAGTTCTTGAAGGACAAACCAGTAGGTTTTTCCTAGAAACCCCCTTCAATCTTCGACTCAGCTAGATCCTCGATCGTTCCACTGCAACCCACAGCTAGATCCTTGATCACACCACTGAACGTTATCTCGATACTTCTTTAATCCAAAGAACAAGAATTGTTATGTGTAATTGTTCTTGAAGAGAAGTGATTGAGAAGATGAAGAAGATGAAGTTTCTTTCAGGTTTCTATGTGCTCACTGACAATTGCTCCAACACTTCTTTGATCTTGTGTTCAATTGTCTTTTTGCTCAATGAATTCGTCCTTTGTCTGCTGTTGAAACCTGTTCTTATATGCTGCAGAAACAGTTGCTGTTATGACTTAAAACAACTTTGTGTATTGATGCATAATAGTGTGTATCGATACATACTGTAAGTTGAGTGAATATTTGGTGAAATCAATTACTCATGTATCGATGCATAACTCGTGTGTATCGATGCATGTGATTTTTACACTGATATGTATCGATGCTTAATGCTCATGTATTGATGCACAGGCAGTCTCAAGTAGTCCTGTATCGATGCAGGAATCGTGTGTATCGATACATAGAGTTTTTGGCTTTCCATGTATTGATGCATGGCTCGTATGCATCGATGCATACTGAACAGAAATTGTTTTGTAATTAATCACATGTTACATGTATCGATGCAAAGGCTCATGTATTGATACATACTGTTATAAAATGCATTTTAATAGTTATTTTAAGGGAATTTTCAATGTAGAATGTTTATGCAACAATAAAGTGGGATGATGGACAAAATAAGAACACAAATATATCATGTAATGCAATGCACAATCAATTTGGATGATGATCACACAATTTGCTATCATTAAAAATTAATTCAAGTTAAAGAATTCTTTCACAAATTCCTTTAGGAGATTTCTTAAACAACTCTGAACCCAAAAGAACGTAACTTAATGCTCGATGCCTGGTTTTTCGATCATTAGATGTTATGGGATTCTGGAGGTATACCACTATTGGCTTTCTCCAGTCTCCATCCGTCAAATTTTCTATTGCCAATATTTCGAAATTTCCTTCATCAGCATATCCTAGCTTCGTCTTTTCTAAATCTAAAGGAACTAATCTGGTTGTCACCACCTTTCCCCTAACTTCAATGACTTTGTGTAACTTTTCCTTCGAAATTTTGTACCCTGATGCAATTTGAGCTAAATCGTTAGCTATCATGTTTTCTATTCATGGTATATGTCGAATATAAACCATTTCGAACTTTTTTAACAATCGACTGGCGATTATGAAATACATGATCAAATTTTCCTTAACACATCTATATTCCTTCGTGATTTGTTTTATGACTAACTCCAAGTCTCCCATTATCTCAACTCGAGTTGCCCCCAATTCCAACAACATTTCAAGTCCTGCCATGAGGGCTTCGTATTCAACCTTGTTATTTGAACAAGTCCCTTCTACTTTATACTGGAATTTTGTTGGAATTTTATTAGGAGAAATAATTTTGATCCCGACACCTGTGCCATTTTTATGACTAGATCCGTCGAAGTACAACTTCCGCGGCCCTAATTCAACGTAGTTCAATGCATTGGCGTCAATGGAGTGGTCGATTATGAAGTCTGCTACCACTTGTCCTTTCACAGCTTTTAATGGCATGTATATTAAAGAAAACTCAGTTAATGCTAATGCCCATTTCCCAATTCGACTATGCAAAATTGGTTTGGATAACATATGTTTAATAATATCATAATGAGATGAGACATACACATCAACAGGTTTGATATAATGCTTCAATTTTGTACAGGAGAAATATAAGCATAAACATAATTTTTCGATCATGCTATACCTAGTTTCTGCATCGTTTAAAACCCTACTGAGGTAGTAAATCGCTCTTTCGACACCATTATCATTCTCATGTGCTAACATGCTCCCTAAGGTT
This sequence comes from Lathyrus oleraceus, assembly GCF_024323335.1. Classification (NCBI taxonomy): domain Eukaryota; kingdom Viridiplantae; phylum Streptophyta; class Magnoliopsida; order Fabales; family Fabaceae; genus Lathyrus; species Lathyrus oleraceus. Next base: position 212,194,386 of record NC_066583.1, read on the forward strand.
TTGTCAAATGCAGATATGTACAATCTCATACTTTTATTTATGCAAGATGGCGTTAAGATTGGTGGGTGGCTCAAGTACGCTTTAATCTTATCGAATGCTTCTTGTTGATCTTTCCCCTATTCGAACACTTCCTTGTTGAGTCGAAGCAAAGGCGAAAATGCTTGCGTCTTCCCACTAAGGTTGGAGATAAATCTCCTTAAGAAATTGATCTTGCCCAGCAGCGACTGCAAACCTTTCTTCATTGATGGCGCTTTCGCTTCCATGATGGCTTTGGTCTTATTCAGGTTTATTTCGATCCCTTTTTTATGGACCACAAAGCCTAGAAAATCCCCAGCCTGCACACAAAAAGCACATTTTAGAGGGTTCATTTTTAGACCATATTTTCTCATTCTCTCGAAAGATATTCGAAGGTGGTCTATATGACTTTTCCCTGAAATAGACTTAACAACAATATCGTCTATATATATTTACATAAAAGTTTCTATGAAATCAAGGAAGATCGAATTCATCGCTCTTTGGTAGGTCGCCCCAACATTTTTCAAACCGAAAGGCATCACTACCCATTCTTAGGTGGCTAAGGCTTCGGGGCAACGAAATGCCATTTTTGGGACATCCTCTTCAGCAATGAATATTTGATTATACCCAGAATACCCGTCATGCATGCTTAGATATTCATAGCCTACGACAAAATCCACCAACATTTCCGCCACTGGCATCGAATATTCATCTTTTGGGGTTGCAGTATTCAAATCTCTAAAATCTATGCAAACCCTTAAAGTATCATTCTTCTTTACAACTAGCACAATGTTAGCTAACCATTCGACATACCTGGTCGTGCGAATGAAATTACAACGGAGGAGCCTTTTAACCTCCTCCTTGATCTTCGACAATATTGTTGGAGCAAATCGCCTTGGATTCTACTTCACCTGATTTTTTCCAGGTTTGATCGACATTTTCAATTCGACTAGCTCCCTGCTTAAACCATGCATTTTGTCATAGTCTCATGCGAAACATTCTTTAAACTCTTTCAGCAACTGGACCACTTCGATCTTGAGTTGAGGATGAAGGTTGGTGCTGATGTAAGTTGGCCATTTTAGTACCCCTTCTCCCAAGTCCACTTCTTCAAGGGGATGCTGAGCCAGCATCTTAATGTTTGTTGCTAGCGGATCCTTCTCGAAACCCAAAGGCTCGTCGTCGTAGATCGCATCAAGCCTCTGGTCTTGCTCTTCGTCTTGCTCTTCGTCTTGACCTTCGTCAGGTGGCCTTGGGTCAAAGTCTTTCCCGGGACCTATTGATGGAGAAACTTCACTGGCTTCGACAACCATATTTTTTACTTCGGTCTCTAAGGCCAATTGTTGCTTGCTTTCGGCTATGTAAGCCGAAATCCTCTTTAAAGCTGCAAACTCAGTCATCATCACTGAATTCACTTCCCCATCCTGTGGGGTCGATTCCAGATACTCCTAAATATCTGAAGTTGTCTTCGCCTACTATCTCTTTGTCCCACCAAAAACCATAGTGAGGGTGTACTGACAAGGAACAATAGGCGTTGTCGTCAGGGGTAAACGCAAACTCAGCCGAATCACAAGGAGCTATACTGGTTAAGTGCTTATCAAATTGGCTCCTGTCGACATGATTGATAGGGGTTTTAAAATACCCCTGATCATCCTCTACATTTTAGACTATGCCATTTGGACGCCAAATTATAATCCTCAAGTTCATCGAAGATGGGACAACTCCAACTCCATGGATCCATTCTCTTCCCAACAACAAATTGTAGTTTGCCTTTGTTTCCATAATCATGAACATTATGGACCTAATGATCATCCCCACAGTCAATTCGACTTGGATAGCCCCAAGGGTGGAACCTACTTTGCCTTCATAATTGGTTAACACCATATTATGAGGTTTGGCATCAGTATCATATTTGCCAATTTTCGCCAAAATGCAGTAAGGCATCAAATTCACAATCGCTCTATAATCTACCAATATTTTATTAACTGGGATGTTTTCGAATTTTCCAGTGATGAAGAGGGGCTTCAGGTGGATCTTCATGGCTTCACTGGGTCTTTCGAAAAAAGCATTTTGCTTCTCGACACAACCATTGTTAATTACATAGTAATAAACCGGCTTGTGAGTGGCAATTTCCTTCTCGATGATACTGTTATTGTCGTCGACTTCAGTGATCCGATCGAATTCTCCGGGAATTACGGATACTACTCTGACTAAAATGTCTAAGGAATCCTCCGAACTAGAGTTGAAGTTGTCAATTAATAATTCATCTTCGGCAACCACCTGATTTTCTCCGGCCGTCTTACTTGAAATCTTGGGATCTCTTTTGGTGAAGTTTGGGCCATCCTTTTTCTTCACCATCACGTTGGTACTTGATTCAGCTTGGTCCATCTCGCCAACTTCTCTTTTGGCTTTTCGCCTTCTTTGTTCTCTTCTCCACTGAGATCTCGTCATAGGATTCTTTCCTTTATAGTTTTCTGACACATGTGAAGTCCTTTTATCGGACCAAAATTCTTGGCGGTAAGCCAACGAAGAACCTCTTTCGACCTCGAAGTTCTGCCACTTTCCATGAACGCATTTCCTGCCACTGGTTTGCTTGACCCACTTTCCATTTGATCCTTCGATGCTTGGCTTAAAGGTCATGGGTTTGAAATTTCGCCTAGCTTGCTTGGTGTCGCTCAGCTTCACCATGGGGCACCTAGGATCAGGATAACTCCTAGGATCGAAAAACCTTTCTGGCTTACCCGCTTGATTATTGTGGATGGCTTTATGGCCATCTTGGTGATTCACTCTCCTAACTCCTTCCAGATTTTGAGCTGCCTTTTTGTCGGAGACAACACTGTAATTTGGGCATAGCATAACTTCCGATTTCTTTTTCTGACACATTCGAAGGAAGTCCGACAACGTTTCTTCCTCCTGAGGGAGGGTGACCTTTTTATGCTCCTCTTGTTGAAATTCATCATCGACCTCCATGGAGATTTCTCGAGATAACTCCACCATATTAACTTCTATGTGGATATCCTCAGTAATATCCAACCTTTGGAATTATTTTTGAAGGTCGTCAGTGGCCTTGTCCATCTGAATGAAATTATCAGCGGTTTCTTTAGTGATCATCATTAACTTTGAATTTCTAGCACCACCGACATTTGAGACTTCAAAAATTTCTTTGTTGACATCCTCTTTATCCTTTTGGGCGAAATCGCCAAGAGGCGCTTGCTCGAAGTACTCATGAACTCTAGCCATGACAGGTTCATTGACAAAATCTTCACTGACTTTGGTCATACAGAAATCATCAGCAACTTGAATGGGGTTCACCTCCTCTGGCTCAGTATAATGAGCATCAGCTATCTATAGAGGATCAGAGTCAATTTTCATCTGGCTCTGTGTCTTATCACCGAACTTGAGTCTTCCTTCGTGGATGGAACTTTGCACAAGATCCCTGAAAGAAAATATTGAGACGTTTTATGACCCAAAAGACTATGGTATTTACAAAACCCTTGTTTCTTTCTTTGTTCTAAATAGGGTACTTTAGCACCCAGAGGTACTATCATCTGACTATCTTTGACTAGTAAGTCAAAAATTTCGTCACATTTTGTAACGTCGAACGTATATGTTTTCTTAGGAAACCTATCATTCTTTTCAGGTTCGCCAGGATTTTTTCCGTTCGAAGGTGCTAAAACTTTGCACGCATATGGTGGCCCTTGTGTCAATTCAGTAAGGTCGATCTCATTGTCATCGAAGTCTGGAACTTCATGACATGAACCTTCGCTATCTTTCCTGAAATCGACATAGGCTACCCTTTTACCTTTGTTCGTCCTAGCCTTTTCTTCTTTTAAACGTTCTACCTGTCGAACTCTGTCAGCCAATTGGGCCATATCCCTTAGGTATTGAGTATCCAATTTCTTTCTAATCGAATAGTCAAGACCCCCAACGGCCATTTCGATCAGTTCATGCTCTGGTACTTGCGTAAAATACATGGCTTTGAGTATTCGAAATCTGTTCAGATAGTCATCGATTGGCTCAGTGAATTTTCGTCTGACATTAGCCAACTCTTTCAAACTTATCTTCGTTTGGCCCATGTAGAACTGTTCATGGAACATTTTTTCCAGTTGGTTCCATGAGTGGATCGATTTTTGGGGCAAAGTTATGAACCATGTGAAAGCATTCTTTGTAAGAGACCTTGGAAAAAAATTCTTCTGAAGGCTCTCATTATTTGACATATCTCCAGCCTCGATTAAATATTTAGCCACGTGTTCAACAGTAAACTCAATAGTATCCCCAGCAAACTTGGTGAATTTGGGGATTTTGGTCCTCAGGGGTGCTTCCGCTTGTAAGATATACTCTGCTAAAGGCGACGTATAATTTGGTCTTCTAAGGCCAAAATTTACCCCATTCCGAACCATAATTCTTTCGACTATAGCTTCTAGGTTATTATTTGCTGCCACATCATCATGTCGAACTTGACGTATGATATCATCAGCATTTTGATTCCTATTTACTACTAACATCCTTGGTTCCTGGGTACATGTGGTTCAATCCTAAAGGGTACTACTACTCCCCCTTGGTTTTGTGGGATTTGATTAATTGTGAGGTCTTCCTCAAACGTCGGCTCTTGATTCTCTCTTACCCAATCCCTAGGAAGGGGACGCTGGTGCTGAGGTATACCAAGAAACTCAGACATTCGAGCCACTTGTGCTGTCATCTGTTGATTCGACTGAGTCGTATTCTGAATCAGAGGATTTAGCACAATGGTCAAAGTCTAAGTTAACATTTGGACCATTTCATGATTGCTTTCGTCCATCTGTTGCCTCCATGCCACCGCAGAATTACTAGTAAGAGTAGGTAGTTGTGCTGGGTGTCTTAGACCTAACGATTGATTGGTTCGACCCACGTTTATCCCGGACCCTTGCACTGGTGAATTTATGTTAACCATTGGTTCCGAAAAAGTAGAACCCATGTTCTGTAGATTAGCCATCACTGAAGTTGGCATTCCATACGGCTATTCTCGACCACTAAATAGTATTGAGAAACTAGGGGGCACCAACGACCAATTTGGGATATCCCTAATTTGTGAAGGAGTGTGAGGAGGTCCCCTAGGCCCAATGTAAGATAAAATTGGTTCATAATGGGAGATCAAATGCGTAGGCATCGAACTCACCATAGACGGAACTACTTCGGACGCATGCGTTGTGGCCGTGTTTGCCCCTATCAAAGAAGGAGGGGGCGCTATGTTGCTAGTTGATGGATTTTGAGAATTTTGAGTGTCTGGCGGATACATATTCTCCATCCTCGTCTGGGATTCTCTCCATGTTCGTACTTTATGGCTATTTTACCACTTCTTAAAAGCATACAACAGATTTTTTCCCAAACAAAACTTAGCAATCAAAATCTCACACGATACGTGACGTTAGCACCTGTCCCACTGGGCGTGCCAATTTGTTTACCTTTAAAATTGGTAAACAACCGTTGATCTTCCAAGTTTCTAAATTTGGTTGCTCGTAGGGTCGATCAGATTGATCCTAGGACATGTGCTAAGTGTTTCGTAAACGTGGTAGTGACAAATAATCAAGACTAAACGTCAGATCATAGTTTTAAAGAAAACTAAGGACAAAGGAGACTTGAATGAAAATATCTTAAATCGGCGTTTAGAACTAGTAAAGAAAAATGAAGTAAACGACAAGAATTATAAAGGATTTAAAATGGTAAAGTAAAGTTTGCAAGTACATGAATCTTAAGACTATAAAGTAAACATTGAATGCAGACAACGTACATTCTGCGTTTTACAATTCTTCTTCACACGAATACTTAGTAAATTTGCAGATTTTGTACATAATTCGACACACACTTTTCTAACACTAAGACCCTATATTTATACTGGATTAAAATAACCGCTTTGATGGTCCTTCAATCACGTCGATACACGTGGCGCCCTGCATGCGTGCATTCATCCATCCTGCTCCACGTGTGCTCTTGTGGTTTTTGACGAAGGTGAAATTCCCTCCTTTATTTAAATATTGAATCTTTGATCGAAAACCGTTTTTTAACCGCTCCTCTAAAGAACTGTTCCAAAATTTCAGCTATGAGCTTGATCTTTATCCAACTAGCCAAGCCGATTCACCTCCAGCTGGTCGAATACTACTTCTTGGTCAAAACCAACTGTGCATATTTTCCAATTTTGGTAATTTAGGGTGGGCATCGAAAATATGAGCTAACAATCACTGAATACTTTGAAACTAGAACCATACAAATAGTGTCTCCATAACTTTAGAACGAATACCACAACTTGCAATTCTAAATTGTGAGTAGGGTAGTTCCTCTCATCAATCTTCAGTTATCGCGAAGCATAAGCTACCACCTGCCCAATCTGCATAAGCACATCACCTCATCATATCCTTGATGCATCACAATATACCATAAAAGGTTCCATTAGGTCTAGTAATATCGACATTGGTGTTATTGTCAACTTCTTTTTCAGTTCTTATAAATTCGTTTCATCATTCATATCCCACACAAAGGCTTGACCATTTCGAGTCAACTGAGTCAAAGGTAGAGCTAACTTAGAAAAGTCCTTGTAGCAAAAGGATCTAGAGAAGGAGTCTAGGCTTAGAGTCCTTTTTGCTTAATAGATATCGGATGGTGGCGTGATCAGTGTAAACTGTGATTTTAGCTCCGACTAAATAAGATCAGAATTTATCGATGGCGAAAACAACAGCGAGGAGTTCTTTTTCGGTTGTGGCATAATTAAGTTGTGCATCATCTAATGTTCTACTAGCGTAGTAAATTATATGAAGTTTTTTATCTTTCCCTTGCCCTAACACAACACCCATAGCTAAACGCTTGCATCGGACATAATTTCGAAAGGTTGGCTCCAATCGGGCGGATGCATTATAGGTGTGGAGATTAATGCTTGCTTGAGGTGTTTGAAAGATTGTAGGCACTTATCATCGAAAATGAATTCAACGTCTTTCATTAGAAGATTTGTTAATGGTTTTGTTATTTTAGAGAAGTCCTTAATGAAGCGTAGATAGAAACCGGCGTGTCCAAGGAAACTTCGGATCTCTCTAATTGTCTTAGGTGGTTGGAGGTTTTCTATAACCTCTATTTTAGCCTTATCAACTTCAATACCTCTCTCGAATATTATGTGTCCTAACAATATTCCTTCGATGACCATAAAATGACATTTCTCCCAGTTTAGAACGAGATTTACTTCCACGCATCGTTTCAGAATTTTCTCAAGGTTAGTTAAACAGTTTTTAAAACTAGATCTACATATCGAGAAATCATCCATGAAAACTTCCATGATCTCGTCGAGGAAATATATGAAGATTGACATCATACAATGTTAAAAGGTAGTTGGGGAATTGCATAGTCCGAATGGCATTCGTCGATATACAAATGTTCCATATGGGCATGTAAAGGTTGTTTTCTCTTGATCATCGGGGTGAATGGGAATTTGGAAAATCCTGAGTATCCATCAAAATAGAAAAAGTAAGAATGTCTTGCTAGGCGCTCAAGCATTTGGTCTATGAACGAGAGCGGGAAATGGTCTTTCCTAGTTACCTTATTAAGTTTTCTATAATCAATACACATACGCCACGCTTTCTATGCATTTAGCTACTTGTTCTCCTTTTTTGTTTTGTACTACTGTGACACCTCCCTTTTTAGGTACCACATGTATAGGGCTTACCCACTTACTATCGGAGATTTGGTATATTATTCTAGCCTCTAGTAGCTTTAACACTTCTCTTTTTATAATGTCACTCAGTGTAGGATTTATCCTTCTTTGATGTTCTCTGGAGGGTTTAGAATCTTCCTCCAGCAAAAGCCGGTGCATACACACAGACGAACTTACCCCTTTGAGACCAGAAATGTTATATCCTAGAGTTGTGGGATATTTTCTTAAAACATCTAAGAGTTGGTTTGTTTCATCACCATTAAGGCGGCGCTTACTATGATGGGACAATTTAATTCTTCATCCAAAAACTCATACCTTAGATTCTTAAGTAGCTCTTTAAGCTCTATTGATGGTTTCTTAGGACATGGCATATGGTTCGGGGTGAGTGCTAAGCATTCGTGAAGGTTGTCATCTATATAAGGGTCTTTAAATTCGTCTTCCTCCTTTATGGGGGTCGAAGGTAATTTAATTGTTTCAACGAGGTCTTCTTGGTCTAACTCTCTTATGCACTCGTCGATGATGTCGATGACATAACATGAGTCGTCTATGGCTGGTGCTTTTAAGAATTTTGATAATATAAATTCTACTTTTTCGTCACCTACCTCAAAAGTGATTTTTCCTCTCTTGACATCTATTATAGCCCCAACTATTGATAAGAAGGGTCTACCTAAAAGGATAGGGATTTCGTCGTCTTTTTTAATGTCCATGACAACAAAATTTGTAGGAATATAGAGTTGGCCAATCCTAACTGGGATGTCTTCTAAAATGCCTATTGGATACTTAAAGGATCTATCGGCTAATTGAAGGTACATTCTAGTTGATTGCATTTCTCCTAGGTTTAACCTATTACAAACGGCTAAAGGCATTAAGCTCATGTTGGCTCCTAAGTCCAAGAGTGCTTTATCGATAACATGATTTCCTAAAACACAAGGTATAGAAAAACTTCCTGGGGTCTTTCTCCTTTTTAGCGAGTTTATTTTCAGCAATAAAATTGCATTCTAAGGGTGTAGGATCATCAAGTCTTTGTTTGTTGGTTAGGATGTCCTAAATGAACTTGGCGTAAGATGGTATTTGGGTGATCGCTTTGGTGAATGGAATCTTGACATTGAGTTTCTCAATCACTTTTACAAACTTTTTGTATTGGTTGTCTAATTTGGTTTGCTTAAGTCTTTGCAAAAATGGGATTGGTGGTTTGTAAGGAGGGAGTGGTACGTAAACTTTAGTATCTTTCTCTCCTTCCTTATCTTTAACTTCTTCCTCTTTTTGTTTCCGAGGTTCTACTGGTTCCTCTACTTGTTTGTCGGGTGTGGTCACAACATTTTTCTTTGGGGGTTTTGGTTTATTCAACCTAGGATTTACGGGTTCATTGTAAGTGGTCCTACTCCGTAGGGAAATTGCGTTAGCATGCCCCTTGGGGTTAGGTTGAGGTTGTCCAGGAAATTGTCCTCCTGGTGTAGTTTGAGTAGCTTGTTGTTGTGCAGCTTGAGATATCTGGGTTTCAAGCATTTTGTTGTGGGTAATTACAGAATCGAGTTTGGTGCCCAATTGTATAATTAGTGCATCTATATGAATGTTTTGGTTCATGAATTCCTTATTTTGTTGATTCTGGGCTTTGATGAAGCTTTCCACCATTTTCTCAATGTTTGACTTTGGGGAAGTAGCTTGCATTGGTTGGTTTGGTCTTTGGGTTTGGAAATCAGACGGTCTTTGAGATGTAGAATTCTGAGTGGGGTTATTATTCTTATAGCAAAAGTTTGGGTGATTTCTCCATCCAGGATTATATGTGTTAGAATAGGGGTTACCTTGTGTAGTGGGAAATTCATGATCATTAAGCTATTGACAAGCTAGAGATCAATTAACAAGAGTCGCCACCTCGTTTTTATTGTTTCCAAGGGAAAAGGGAAAAAGTACGAACAAAACCCAAATAGTAAGAAGTTTTCAAATAAAAACTAATAAAAGTCAGAGATCACAAGTAAGGGGGTTGGTTACACAGAGGGAAGGTGTTAGCACCCAAAGTATCCTAGGTACTCCTAGGGAGCCCTTTTTGTGTGCATATGTATTTTGTACAAAGTGATGTTTACAAACAAATAGAATGGGGGGATGAGAAAAAAAATCATTAATTATATTTTTGTGTTTGACAAGACCTTCGGTCTTATGCCTACGTACCAACATAAAAATGAGGGATCAAAACCTCGTAGTTCGTGCTACAAATTTCAAAATGAGTGTGTTGATTTTAACAAAATTTAAGTTTGAAAGGCACAAAGGCCTAAAATGGTTTGAATGGGTTAGTTCTTTTTGGCCTTTTGAAAATTTAAGTCAAGTATAGTTAAGTTTATTTACAAGCTTGATTTAAGAAAATAAGTTTGAAAAGGCAATGGCATAAGGCCAAAGTTTCTACCTTTTTGCAAAAGTGGTCAAGGTTTAGAACAAAAGTAGTTCACACAAAGAAGATTTTTAAAAATGGATGGAGAGATTTTGAAATTAAAGAAATGGGGAGAAGATGAAGAGACTACCCTATGCACAAAAATTAAAAGTTTAGAGTTGAAAAGATCTGACCAAATGGGTAGCAATCCAATAGACAAGTATGTCAATAGAAACCCAGAATTCCCTTGGAATTTTAGAATCAAATAACACAAAATGCACAATTATATCATCTTGAAGAGCAAGGCATCAAATAAAGATGGCCTCATCCAAGCTTATCCACTTCATGATCTTCTTCAAAATGGCCCATGCAACAGATGAATTCCACAAGTTACAGGTTCAAAATAACAACTTCACAATGATCAAGTTGCATATGAATCTTAGAGAGATCTTCAAAGATGTAACATATGGATTCAAATTTCAAGCATTGGGTTCTTCGACAAGTTGGCATTGGCCAAGTCCATTAGCTTAGGGAGGTTGCCTATATTCTAAGTCCATTTGCTCAAGATCAAACCAACAGTCCACTCAAAAGTTTTTTAGGGTTTTTGTTTTTATTATGTACATTAATGGTCAAAGACCACACAAACAAACAAAATAACATCAACAAAATATATCACACAATATGGTCCAAATGGACAAAGTGAAAATTACATTAACATAAACAATTAGAATGATATGTACAACGACAAATGAAATAAAGTGCTAAAAGTAAATTGCATTAAAGTAAAAGCTTGAAATTAAAAGTTAATGGTTAGTAAGTTAGTAGTTAGTTTTGTTTTGTTTTTCATTTCAAGACATTCTTTGAAGAACACTCAACCCACTTATCACAAACATGGATCCTTGAACCAAAACATCTTCCAAAGGAAGGAAAGAAGGCCAAGTTTCCACACAATACCATGAAAGAGGGGAGACTTACAATCTCACTAACTATAATGCTTATGCTTTATATGTCACAAATTTAGCGTTATGTTAAGAAATCGTAATTGGACTTATGTAGAAGTCACAACTATTTGAGGTCGGGCAATAGACTTTTGGTGTTAATGCATGTTGGAGACATAGTATTATGAACTATGCTTATGAAACATACCACACACAAAAAATATGCAAAAGGTGTGGCCTAATCTCATCCATACTCATGTCAATTTTTCAATCAACTAGCATTAGGACTTTGAGATGTCATAGACCAAATGGAAATGAATGGATGAAGAAGGGGAATTAGATGAAGAGGGAAATGGATGAATGAGATCACAAATTGGTCAAAGGAGGACTTTTACCAAATTAATATCATTCATTCATTTTGGGAGATGGAATGTACATTCCATTAATCCCCTAAATCCAATGATATTAACTTGACAAAGTCAAATCAACCTTGACCAAGGCCCAACAACAAACAAGCAAACTCAATTAAGTCAATAGAAATGATCAACACAATTTAAATGACATTTATTCAATTAAAAATAATAAAATAATGCATTAAAATCAAATATGTTTTGTCAAATTCCTCAAAATCTCATCAAAACACCAAAGAAATGGCCATGAGATTTATCATAGGTCAAACAAGGTCAAAGGACCTTGGAGAAAAAAATTCATAATTTTTGGACATTTAAAAATATTTTTAAACAATTAAAAACAAATGTAAAATCAATTAATTTATGAAAAATATTAATAATGATCCAAAAAATAATTTTAATTTAGATATGAAAGAGAAAAATATTTGAATTTTTTTGGTGAAAGTCTCATATTTTTTGGATCAATATTAAATTTAATATGAATTATTAAAGAAAATGCAATTAAAATAAATATTCAAAAATTCTAAATTACGTGGACCATCAGATCTCCCTCATTAATTGAGGTGGCAGATCTGATGATTCAAAACGCGCATTCCACATGGATGCTAGTGATGCGTGCTTTTCGCCAGTATACGAAGGCGTCAGAGTAATATAAAAGATTGTCGAATCCAGAGAGACCAAGTGTCAATCTATCGTTATCTATTGTTATGGTGTTTATCTAAGGTAATTAAAATAGGGGTTCTTAGAGTGTGCAATAAAGAGTAAAGTATTAAATTAAATTCAGTTAATAAAGACAGACTCGAATGTAATTCACATAATCAATTAATAATCCAAGTACTTGCTAATAGAACTACTTATGGGCAGTGTTTCCTACTTTGAAAAGAACTAATTTAACAGGAACTGTCACTTTCGCGTATTCAGAACCGAGTTGTACTCCCTAATCAAACCCTCTTATTGTCCCTTATAAAAAGGCGCGCATTGCGATAGAGTAGTAAACCTATTTTTAAGAAATATAGTATCTTGACTAAGTTGAAAAGTATTTTTACCTGGATTTCTTAACCAAAAGAGGTTCTCACGAACCAGACTCTAAACTTATAAACGCGTCCGAAAATAGTTTTAAAATCACTTTTCTTCTTAAGTTAAAAACTCCTAATGAACTAAATAAAGCGCTTTCGCTGTATTTGAAATAGTTATAAACAATTAAGTTTAAAAATATGTTGGACGGCTTTCGATCTTACCCAACAAAAATTAAGTGCGGGAAAACTTAAGTTGAAAGTCAAAATAGCCCTTAAGTGTTTCTACGAACAATTGTACGGATTATCGGTTCAATTACGATCCTTACATTCTAACCTTTATAGGTTTAGCTAGACATGGTAAAGTAAAGGTGAATTTTAATTTAAATAAAAGTAGTGCGAGTGTGAGAAAGTAAATAAAAGTAGTGCGAGTGCGGGAAATAAATAAAAGTAGTGTGAGTGCGAGAAATAAATAAAAGTAGTGCGAGTGCGGAAAATAAATAAAAGTAGTGCGAGTGCGGAAAATAAATAAAAGTAGTGCGAGTGCGAGAAATAAATAAAAGTAGTGCGAGTGCGGAAAATAAATAAAAGAAAGACAGTGCGGGAAATAAATAAAGTAAAGACAGTGCGGGAAAGTAAAGTAGATAAAGGTAAAGCAATAAAAACCTGCTCCAATCGAAGGGTTGAATAAAGTGCGAAACGGAAATGAAAATGGCGGCAGGATTAACTTCCTTCCAAAGTGCTCCAAACTCGATTACAGACTCGATCACAGACTTGATTACACAATTGTGGCAACACCCCAATGCGAAGCGATTACCACTTTTAAAATACTGAATATATGCCTAAGTGAAACTAAGTTTGCTCTAAGTTTGGATGATTAAACAAATGAATTCGAGTCTCTATTTATAGGCAAGTAAAATAATGGAAAAGACAAGGATGCCCTTCAGTTTGAAATTGGGAGGGAAAAGTTTTCTTCTTGTGGCGCCTGCCACAACCCCATGGCGCCTGCCATAAGGGAAAATTGTGGCGCCCAAGTGGAGTAGTCGGGAACGTGGCAGTTGAGGGAAGTTGAGCTGTGACACGTCATGGCTGGACCTATGGCGCCAACCACAGTGGGAGCCACAAGTGCAAAATGCTGAATTTGAGTCTTTTTAGCTCATTTTCACTCATTTTCTCGATCGGGACTCTGACTAGACTGAAAACCTGAAAACAAAGAGAAACATAGTAATAACATAACAAAATAACAATAAAACAACTAAAATGCATGCGAAATCGGAGTCGAAAATACGGTGAAATTCAGTGTCATCAAATTCTCCCACACTTAAACCCTTGCTTGTCCTCAAGCAAAACACTAAAAAGCTCATAGAAGGAAACTGATGTCAACGAGTAATTCGGGCTAGAAAGGCTTCTAAGTTCAAGTCGGGATACAGTGATAGGTACTAACTGAGTGAACTAAGGGTATCGTGATGACACTTATCCGAAAACACAGACATAAACTCCATTATTATATTAACCAACCCATATTATCCCACAATACCTAGGCCTACCTCTTCATCTCTTTCTGGGTCCTTTTCGTTTAGGCGCAATCACATTAAGCCTGTTATCCGTACATGCTTCATAGCAGAGTGACCTGTTAGTGATTATGATCCATACATGGGGTTCCTGGCACATAAATTTATGTAAACCCTTTTATTTGACCCAACTGCAGTTGTGGGGGATCGGATCGTAATCCGCTCTACCGAGTTCAGCGCCAGATACCTCTGAACCAACTAACAGCGGGTGAGTTTTTCTTTTTCTTTCTCTTTTTCTTTTTGTAGCAAATTTTTATAACTTTTTGGTTTAAATGACTTTGTGAGGGTCACCTATACCAGATTTGCCTTTTTATTTTCTTTTATTTATTTCACTGGATCATTCACTTATGTTCATCGGTCCTCTACGTAGAGGCTGCTTCGGTTGGAGCTGACTGCTGGAATAAACTACTGAGGATTATACTGAAATGATGATTAAGGCCATGGTGTATGGGGTTTCGAGAGTGATTCCTATATTCATGAAGTCTATGGTGCTAAAATGATACTGATGTTTCAAGAAGTTCTCCCAAGTCACCACATCCCAACTCAAACCTGTCTTAAAGCCCAAAAACTTTCAAAATAACACTGTTTTCTTTTGCAAAATTTTTTTGGTAGGGCTAAAGGAATGGGGAGATTAGAATGTACTAAAGATACACTATATTGGTGACTCGTCAGACTCATGCATTATCTAAAACACTTACACTAAAAGCAAAATGAAACAAAGTAAACGACTAAAAAGCAATAAACATAAACAAACTAACTAAAAACATCAAAGAAAAATAAAAAGAGATAAAGTCTCCTCCCACACTTAAATCGAACATTGTCCCTAATGTTTCGAAATAAGATAAGGGGAGAGTCACCTGACATCCTACTGCTGACCACTGGTACCTTTGCCATCCTGAGGTGGACGACGGGATCGGCTGCGACGACAGTCTCTCTGATCCATCCTGGCTTGTAAGGCATCCTGAGCAGTCCTCACCTCTCGAAGGTTACCCAAAATGGAACCCTGAGTGGCTTCTATAAGCGCAAAATGTTGACGGTGGTAGTTCCGCTGACGGGCTTGCTCGTTTGTGATCGTAAGCAGGGAATGTACAACAGTCTCATAGGATCTATCTGTCCACCGTTGCGATTCTTGCATGAAGCTCATGTTGTCCGCCAGTTGTTGCTGAATGGTAGAGAGTAGGTCATCACGCCTTTTCTCTCTAGCCATGTGGTCACGCCACATCTCCTCTGTAATATAGAAGCCAAGGGCAGAACCTGCAAAAGAAGAGGATGGTGCGGTGTGTGGTGGTCAAGGGTGATGGGGGGGACACATGAGGTACGTGAGATCACTCTCTCCGATCAAACTCTTCATCAGTGTCGTGTCCCTCCTCATCAGGAACATTAGGAGGAAGTGGACCCAAAACAGGTGGAGCATCTAAAACATAGGTCCAGTTCCTTTCATTACGTACATCAGTACGTCTAGTGCACGGTAAGACAACAGATGGGATAGCTATACCACGAACCGTAAGTACATAACCTCCTTCTCTCCTCAATCGACACAGTTTCATATCTCTCAGAAATTTTAGGTTGATTGTGCGAGGAGGTAAGGGATCTAGGGTAGCTATCTCATTGTCCAGGTTAAGCGCCCGAGCAATAGACGTAATGGGTCCTCCGAAAATAATAGGTCCCGCTTTATTAAGAGTTAAAGCCATATGAGCAATCATAAACGGGACCGAATTAATTCTTCTATTTGTGAGGCTTCCTTGCAAAAATAGAAGCTCTCGAGCATTGACCTTGTTTGGATTCTCCCGACCAAAAATAGTACACGCCAACAGATATCTAAAAACTCTGATGGCCGGGTTATGGATGGTCGAGGCAAGAATTCTTCAAAAGAATTTATTGAAGTGTTAGACAATCTCTTCCAGAAGCAAAACACCTCGACCGACCAATCTGAATCCAAAGGGGCCTCATGTAGCACCTCAAATTTGCACCTACCATTATACATACATTTTCATACTAGGTCATAGCATATCATGGTCCATTGCATAGCATTTGCATTGTCCCTCAGTTGCCTCAAGAGCAAGCAATCAAGAATTAGGTCAAAACTAATCTCCTGATCAGTCAACCAAGCAAGCAAAAGAATTTCTCATTGAACCAAGGCCCTAGGGTTTGTGCAACAAGTTCACATGGCTTGGAGGTCTATTTGAAGTATTTTGGTCAAGGATTGAAGGCTCAAAGGTCATCAGTTCATACACAGACAGTCAAAAGTCAAAAAAAGTCAACTGTCAGTCAAAGCAGTGGATGGTGGTCATTCTTGTGGAATTTGGGCACCATGGTCAATAATCAAGAGTTCATACAACTTGGGACATCATTTGAAGTCAAGTCCTCAAGGAATTAGGGTTTGGAAGTCATCAGTCAATGCATAATCAGTCAGAAACCCTAAAAGTCAACTGTTGGTCAACTGCCCATTTAATCAATGATTGGGTGATTGGAATGGGTTTGTGAGAGTTCATTCATGTCCAAATAGTCATCATACATCATGCCAAACACCATCATGGAAGAATTTGAAGCCAGATCATGAATTTCCCAAAATGGAAACTGGGCCTGTAACTGAAACTTACCAGAAATGGAAAGTTTTTGTCCTCAAACTTACATCATGATACAAGCCTCAAATGAATTTTTGCCCAACATGAAAGTTGAAGATCTTGTTCTCCCATTTCCAAAAAGTCCTAGAACTCTCAATTCCCATGTGTGGTTGGCAAGTTATGATCGAATCGATTTCAGAAAATCTTGAACTTCAAAGGGCCATATCTCCCAAACCGTTTGGCCAATTTTGGTGGGGTTTTTTCCTACAAGTCACATTTGATCCCCTCTTTCCAAAAATATAAGTTTCATGAGCCAAAACTTCACCAATCAAAATGGCATATTTTGACCTTTTTCATTTAAATGTAAGTTTGACCAAGAGTTGACTTTTTGACTCAAACATCTTTTCAACATTTGGCCAATTGGAACAGCTCATAAATGTCATTTAGAAGGTGTTTGCAAAGTCAAAATATGCAGCACATGTGAATATTGCTTGGTTGCTTGAATTGTAAGAAAAGTACCATTTAACCATACTTGCACCATGCTTGTCCTTGCTTTCCACAACCATGCCTTGTACCAGCATCATTATGCAGCATTCTTGACCATTTTTTCTGTCATGGTGAGTCTCATTGTGCAGCCATACTCCAATAGTACATATGGCCTTACTAGTTTACTTGAACATGGGCAAAAGGACATTGTTTCAAACATCCAATTGTTGAACCATACCTTGTACTTACACATAGCAGACCTAGCAGCAAGGGCAGCAGGAAAACCATTTGGCCCAGGCAAATGAGGGAAGGCATTCTGATTCTAAAAAACACATTGCAGATTTTTTCCATGATTTTCTGTCAAAACCACACAGTAACAGCATGGCTTTCCATCTCTTTTTCCTGTCATGAGTAACACACTGCAGCAGAAAATCATGCCCTCACCTTGCCCTCACTTTTCTGTCAACAAATGTAACAAACCACCTGCTGACAGCCAACACACAATAGACTTCACTCATTTCAAAACTGCCCTAGCCTTGCATTGCATTCCTTTTGCCTGCCATAACAAAACCAGGAGCAGACCAACAATTACTCCCTCAAGAATCATCTCATAGGCTTGGCTAAGAAAAAACACAACAAGGCCTGGGACAGAAAACCAACCAAACCTTTCATTCATCTTGTTTGACCTTGCTATTGGCCATTTGGTATTCTTCTGTCCAAGCATTTTCCTCACCATGTCCTAGCAAAAAACCACAAAACCACTTGGCCAAGGCGAAGGAGGAAAAGGCATGCTGATTGAAAAAGAAGACTTTGCAACAAAAGAACTGAACTAACATTTTGCATCCGATTGGTCTTCTGTCCAAAACCATTGGCAGTAACAGCAAGGGAAGCAACCTAGCAAAAGCAAAGTGACCTCATTTTTTACTGTCATCAAAAACTAGTAACAGCAGCATTTTTACCAAAAACATTTTCTGTCATGGCAGCCTACCACGACCAACATAGCAAGACCTAAATCACCTTGCCATTGGGAATTTTCATGTCAAAAATGCAAAAGCCAATCTCTCATCATTTGTCAAACCAAGCCTGGCCTTAAAAATCAAATTGCAGCCACAGACCAAACCTTTTCCACTCATTTTTCCAACCAAAACCCTTGCCTTGCATTTCTTTTGCTGTCAAGAAGCATCAAAGACACAACACAAACCTAGCCACTACATTCACCACAGACCCTTGGCCATTCCTCAAAATAACCTAACTCACCTGGCCATTGGTATTTTCCTGTCATCCAAACAGTAGAACAAGCTTCCAACCAAGACCTCACCTTGCTTGTGCATTTTCTGCTAAAACCTTGCCCTCACTTGCATTCACTGTCAAAGGAGCAGACCACAAAGAACCATCATCCATTTTTCAACCAAAACCTCACTTGCATTTTCCAAGAAAGGCCCTGCCACTTGCATTTCTCTGTCATAAAAAACCTTGCAGCAGCAGACCCACCTGTGAGTTTTCACCCTCTCAAGCTTCACCTTGCTTTTTGCATTCTTCAAAACCCTGTCCCAAACACAACAGAACCTGGCCTTGACACCATATCCAAACCTCATTTCCCTGTCATAAACCACTTTGGCCTTGTCCAAAAGCACCAAAGTTGCAACAATGCCTTGTACCAAAAACACCTTCTAACAGCAGGGCTTTTGATCCTCTTTTCTGCAACAACAAACAAAAGTTAACCACCATCAAAACACATTCTGCAGCAGAAGAGGACTCCTCCTAACTGCATTAATCCAACCTTGCTTGGCAACCAACAAACCTCATTTAGTCCAACCACCTCACTTGCATTTTTCTGTCCACAAGCTATCCAAACTTCTAAAACCTGACCTGGCCTGGCTTGAGATAGTCATCAACCACATAGCAAAAACACACTAGCATCATCAGGGCAACATTGTGAATCAGCATTGGTTCTTGCATTGTTTTAAAGAAGCATCTCTCATGGCAATCCAAGTGTGAGTTCATTTCAACATACACAAGCCAGAGCATCTCCCTCCCTCATCAAGGCATAGTTGGAACTTCATTTATTTCACTCCAATTCCATCAAAAGCATCAGCAACATAACTGCTCTTCCAAATTGGTGAGTTTTTTTTCAACTTCCACCATTTCTAAAATTGACACATGTTTTGAATAGGCCTTTCAATGCTGAGTACCATGATGCTTTCCTTTTTGAAAATGATTGCTTGTCCATGAAGATATGTTGAGATAAAGTTTGGTGCTCGAAAATGTTTCTTTTGATTTCTTGATGTGCAGTTCAAATTAATGAAAATAGGGTTTAGATTGTTGTTGTATGTTGTTTAATGATCACAATGGTATGCTCAATTGGCATTTTTGGGAGAAAATTGAGAAATTCGAATTTGGGGATGAATGAACATGAACCCTAGATTCCAATGTGTACTTTTCCAGAATTTTCTTCCCATTCTCACGTGCCTGCTTGGTTACCTTTCACCAGCCAATGAAATTATTTCATTCTGGGCCAAAAACGACTGTGTTTTATTAAGTGGATCCAAATATTACAAAAATGCCATTCTTGCTTCATTTATTTCACATTTTTATAACCAACCTTCCAAAATTCATAACTTGCTCATTTTTGATCCAAATTGAATGGGAATTTTTGTGTTATGTTCATCATGATCTCTACTTTTTTATCATTATTTTTCCAGAATTTTTGGATGAATGGTTTTTTAAATGGCCTTAGGGTTTGTGACATGTGACCAAATTTTGTACACTTTGCCAAATCAATTGTGAAATGATGAGAATGTATCCAATGGCTCCCAAATTTTTTGTGCTCAAACTAGACACATTCATGGTGATTTTGGTATATAGTTTGTGAATTTATCATTTGTGGTTTGTGAGATATGATTTTTTGAATTAGGGTGTGACAATTTGTGTCACACCATTGATGTCCAACTTCATGATTTTCATTGCCATGTTTCCTTACATCCAAATGACCCCAAATTTTGCATGAGCCTACTCTTGTATGTCTAGTGGACTTGTGAATTTTCTTGGATTTAATTGAACTATTTTCCATTTGTTTGAGATTTTTCCTCCCTGCCTAGTCAAATGTTGACTTTGTGTGACACTCGTTCCCATTTCATTTGTGAAATTCTCATACTTTATTAGATGGACATGAAATTTTGCATGAGATAACTAGACATCCTCATCTTTGCCATGGTTTTAGCCCCATTTATTTATCATACACCATTCTTGACTTATGATTTTTCTAAGTTGATGCATGTTTGGTTGACTTCATTGAGCATGTTCAAATGTGCTTTGACTTTCTGATTTTCATTGACTGCCTTCCACTTGTCCAAATGAGATGAAATTTGACATGCTTACCATGCTATGTGTTAGGTTTGATCATGATTTATTTGGTGATTTTTGGAAAATGTTTAGATTGCTTTTGATGCAAGTCTTTCTGTTGACTTCTATGAGCTTCTGTTTGCCCTACTTTGACCTAATTGGTTCATGAAATGATGATAGTGTTTGATATGAATGTGAAACCAATTGGTTGTGTTTCCTAATTGTTTGAACATGATTTTGGATACTTGACCCTTGCTGTCTTGACTTTCTCATCCACTTTTGACCCTAGGCTTGCCCTAGTGGTCCTGCTACTCACCTTTGAGCTTGTGTTTTCAGGTTGATCATCAAATGGCCATTGAGACCAGTTCTTTTTGATTGAGCTTGCTTGATTATCATTGTCTAACCTCTTTGTTTTGTAGGTGGCTTGGCTCACATGCCTTAAGCCTTGTGCTTTGCACATCCATGTGCCTCTGATTAACTGTTGACCTCTGTTTCCTTTTACTTTGTTTGAAGTTGTATACTAACATCTGCTTGACTGTCTCAGGTGCTTTAGTTGCTTTTAGTTCCTTGTGAACTTTTGCTTTGCTTTGCTTGTATAAGCAATTTGCATTGAGGTATGTCTCTTTGTCTTCATGTAGTCTGGAAGACCTGGCCTGTTACTTGGCCAGGCAACTGTCTGAAGTCCTCCTTAAGAGGCAATGTTTGTGATTGTTTACTTTTGTCCTTGCATAGAGTCAAAGTCCTCCTAAGTGAAGAGGCAATTGGTGGAAGGTAGGGATATGCAATCTATCCCCCACTATTCAGTGTGTCATCTGCTTTGCTCACACCACTGTGTTGATGCATTGCAGATACAAACCCAAGATCTTGTGCAATTGCACAGTTGAGTCAGTTTTAAATGTGTAGAAGGGTTTCCACTTTCTGAACCCACACATTCTTGTCTTGAGCTCTCCCAGGCCAGGGATAAGAGCTGTGAGGTCTCATCCTCACTTCATCCTTTCATCTGCTTCACCTTAGTCTCTCAATGGCAAGGTTAAGAGCACCTTTTACCCTATTCCAGTTGGCCTCAGTGCCTAACCCTTGTTCGAGCCTCTTGCTTGTGTATAGTGTGTGCTATCTGTGCTTGTAGGTTTGTTTGACTTGCTTCCTGTGCAAGATAGGATTGTTTGACCTGCTTCCTGTGCAAGATAGGATTGTTTGACTTGCTTCCTGTGCAAGATAGGATAGTTTGACTTGCTTCCTGTGCAAGTTAGGATAGTTTGACTTGCTTCCTGTGCAAGTTAGGATTAGTTTAGATTTGCCCTTGTGCAAGATAGGTTGAGCTTGACTTGCCCTTGTGCAAAGTCAAGTCTGTGTGGCTTACTTCCTGTGTGAGCCATGCTTAGAGTTGTTCGGCCGAACTACGGCAACTCTGATTCTCATGTTCAGATGAGATACGTAGGCACAAGACGCGATGTCTTGCCGAGTTTGACTAACCACTAACACTAATTCTCTTCTCTCGCCCTCGTTGCGATTGAGACCTCCCCTTTCTCTTGCCCTAGTTGCAATCGAGACCCTTGCTTCCTGTGCAAGCCTTGTCTAGGATAGGTTGGCCCGTGTGCCATTTAGCTAGAAACCTTAACTTAGGGTTGATTTTGCATGACAACATCTAGGCTCGAGTCGTAGTCTCCCTAGAGTTGTGTCTCCCTCTGTTATCTGGTTAGGCTAGTCCTTTATCCCTGCGTAGGGGAACTACATCGCCCTGATCTTCATACCAGATGAAGTATGTAGGCAGGAGATTGAGCTGATCTCTCCGGGCGCCTTTTCTTTCTTTTTTTTTGTGTGTGTCGTCTGACCTTTGCTAGGCTCGAGTGCCTGACTCCTTAGCATTTCGTTGTCTGTTTGTTTGAGTGTGTGCTTGACAGCTATAGGCTCGAGTCCCCGACTCCCTATTAACCTGTTGTGTTGTTGTGAGCTTGGAAGCCGATGTAAGTCCATCGAGTGGCATTTGGGTTCCAGTGTGCGTGTGTTTGGTTCGGATGCTGACATAAGTCCAGTGATTGGCAGTCGGGCTCCACGTTCGCCTTTGCCTGTGTTTGTTTGTGTGCGTGTCAGCCGAGCTACGAATGCTCTGATTCTTCTCTCGTCCGAGAAGATACGTATGCATAGGATGCGATATCCTAGCGAGCATGTGTCGTTTCCCCAGTCCGAACTACTTTGACTCTGATGTCTATGCCTGATAGACTAAGTAGGCCCAGGATGCGACATCCTGCCGAGTCCAGTTTCAGTCAGTCTCTTTCGTTTCTTTCAGCCAGTGTGTGTGAATATTTGAGCAGTGTTTAGCAACCAATTTTCCTTTCTAGTGTGCGTGGATCCCGTAGAGTATTACAGATGCGTAGGGGTGCTAATACCTTCCCTTCGCATAACCGACTCCCGAACCCATCCTCTTTGGTCGCGAGACCATGTTCTTTCCCAGGTTTACTCTGAGCGTTTCCTTTCCCTCTTTTGGGATAAATAACGCACGGTGGCGGCTCTGTTGTTCTTTCTTTTCCCGCCGGTTTTTCGCGCGATGCGACAGCTGGCGACTCCGCTGGGGACTAGAGAAGTTGACCTATGCTGGTCCATCTTCCCTGAGCGAGTCTCTCCTAGCGCTCTCTAGGTTAGGGTTTTGGTTGCTTTGTGCTGTGTTTATTATTACATTCATTTGTATATATTTGCATTTACTGTTTGCATTTATTATGTGCATTGATGTTTGCATTTATTCATATTCATCTGCTGGTTGTGCTGTGTTTCTCTGTTTGGGGTGGGAGTTACTCGAGGTAAAAGGCCCAATACCCAGGCTATGAGTGAAATCTAGGAAACCTAGGAATAGAGTGATTCATGGGAAGCGGGTGGTATGGCGCCACTTAGCGGAACATTGATATCACGAGCAGTTCAGACCCTGGTGGGATATTATCGGTGCATACATCGGGTGTGCACAGGATGATATTCTGCGAAAGGTTATTTATGCTGCATTTCTTGCGACCTTACCCTGGCCTAGACTACACCCGTGAGTGGGGAAGGGTTCATTTTAACAGGTACAGTTGGTGACTCCTGGTACTGATGGTGACTACGAGTTATATTTCTGGACGCCGGAGGTTTGACCCTGGTATTGATCAGAGGGTTCCGTTTATTTCGGATCCCTGGGCTGAATTTGAGGGTACTCGCTCAGATGGTGACTCAGTTCTCCAGACATGGGTTCAGATGCCAGCTCCTCAGATGACTTTGGGGTTTCAGATGGTTCCTCAGATGCCAGTTCCTGCCAGTCCAGTCTGCATCATGTGCATCATAGCATATTTATTTTTCAAAAGAAACGCAATGAAAAAAAATCAGAAAAAAAAATCAAAAAAAGAAAATTTTCAAGGAACTCAAAGGAGTTTATTTGCAAAAAATTTCAAAATATGAAAAAAACCGGGAAAATTTTTTCACCTGATATATCTGAGGAGATATTCTCATATATGATCAAAATGCTAAATATTTCAAAGTTTGCAAATAAAACCCTCGAATTCCTTTGAAATAAAAACAAGCATATGCATAAACACTTCATGCATCATTTGCATCAGCAGGTTCTGTTCCGGTCTCCTGTCCTGTGGTCTGACCCTGCGATCTTCATTTATTTTGAAGACGCACTTTGCCGGTATTATACCAGAGCCATCTCTGCCAGATTGATGGATCATCCTGAGCAAGAGAATTGTGAACTCAGAGAGATATTTGCCAGACTTTGTACTATTGATGGATTTATTCCTGGTTAACCGATCCCGGGCTGGCATTGGCTACTATTCTGGGGCATGCAATGAGCAAGGTCTGTTCAAGAGTGGAGGATTCATCCATGACGATCAACTTGAAGAAAAGGATGCTGCTATCTTGGAAGAGGACGCAGGGGATTTGAACAATTTCATCATTCCTGGAGGTGTCTATCACAATTGGGTCACTGTGGGCTTTCCTATAGTTGTTCATAAGTCAGAGTAATAATCACTTTGTTTAAAAACCCTTCTCCCATGCCAAAAGGAGAAGTGATGACATTGTTGGCAACATTTTGTGCAATGATATTTTCATTCAAATAAATTCATGTTAAACATTTGTTTTTCCATTTGTTTTCCCTTTTCGCTTTTTGCATGAAATTGGTGATCACAAAGAACCTAAAAACAAGAATAAAAGCAATCTTTTCATCTGCATGACGATTGTCTTGTTTGATTTTCAAAGAGCTTTTCATATCAAAATCTTTATGCAGGTTGTTTCTCAAACCCATTGAACATAATGATCGGACGTCATCTCCCAATTTTGAATTCCCTGTATTCGAAGCGGACGAAGATGATGTTGAAGGGATTCCTGACGAGATTTCCCGACTTCTTGAGCAAGAAAAGAAGGCCACTCAGCTGCATCTCGAGAATCAGCAGAACAGCCAACTGGGGCATTATAAAAAAAAAAAAAAAGAGAAAGAAAAAAAAGAAAGAGGAGGGTGCAAAATCAAAAATCAAAAGAAATCCAAATCAAAAGAAAGAAAAAGAAAGAAAGAAACAAAGAAAATAGCACCCTCAAAGTCCCAAGTTGACTGATGCTAAACTCGATCGAAAAGAAGAGATCAACTGCCATGTGTCATGGTCAGTCATATCAGCAGAGAGTGAAAAAGCATTCAACAAGAAGATCAAGTCTCGTGTGTTCCGAGGAACCTTGTGCTCAAGAAAGTCTTGTCTTTTGTACCCGATTCCAGGGGCAAGTGAACCCCCAAGCTATGAATGTCCATATGTTGTCAAAAGAGCCTCTTCAGGCAGTGTTCTGACACTTACTACAATGGATGAAGAAGTTCACTCGTCCTGTGAATCCTGGTGCAGTCAAGAAATACTTCGCCTAAAACAAAACAAAAAAGCAAAAGCTCGCTAAGTCGAACACCCCAAAGGGCGACTTAGGCAAAAAGGAGCGTCTCGGTGGATTGAAAACCCGAAAGGGCGATCCAGGCAAAAGTTAGAGACATTGAAAAAAGAATTTGCATCCCGCTAGATTGGACACCTCACACTGGGGCAATCTAGGCAAAAATTAGGGATTTGGCAAGTAACTGCATCTTGACAAGACTGTGCTCTATATCTGTCATCCGTCAGGGATTCTCGATTCGTCGTCGACTGAAGCTTTGAATACATCGAAATTCAGAATGGTAGAGGAAAGGTCATTATGTTCAATGTAGCCCTCTCCAATATACATCACCGATTTCAAACTTGTACAGATCTATGGGGTCTCGCCCTTTGCAGACTACCATTCCATCACATTAATTTGAGCTTTTATCCAATTATTTGCATTCTTATTTGTTTCAACTCAACAAGCGTTTTGCATGTTTTAATTGATAAAATATCATTGTTTTCAAAATACACAAATTTTTCAAAAAAAATTGTTCTTAAACAAAGTGAACATTCACGATGATGGAAGGATACTTAGGAGATCCGCAGTGCTCTCCCGGGGGTGGTAGGATCACCAACAGGTAAGACAATTGTTCGTATCTCGAGCGTGACTGTATCTTTGTCCTACGGAACCTCGTATGGTCTTTCCTCAGTGAAGTTGCCCGACGCAGTGTTGTTTGAAGATGTTCATCTTCATGTCCCCAGTAGTGCAACACTTCTCCCTCCAAGTCCCTATTAGCTCTATTGTGGGGCATCCCCCAGTAGAGTGTTGTTTGAGCCTTATCATGGGGCATACCTGGGGCACGTTTTTATCTGACGATCTCTTATGCAGGGGCTGTTAGATATCTTCATTCACTTGCCAGTGGTAATATGAACCTTTTTGACAAAGAGATCCCCTCAGAGTCCAACCAGGGGCAGGGGATAGTTGAACGGTGAAAAGACAGTGAAGGATTACGACGACGATCCTGGAAAGTTAATCAAGAAGACTCTTCAAAGTCTGATGATTGGAAAGTATGTATGAATCCCAAGAGTTCAACCTCCGTGAAGTACGGACGAGTTGGGAATACAAGATGATGGAGCAGAAAAGTCCAGAAGAGTCTGGGAGTTCTTAAAAGTGGAAAGTCAACACTATGGGTGGATGATGGATACCAGTGTTCGACGAGTCGACCGACGTCCCTGTCAAACAAGCTGTATCTCCCCAGAGGATTGAGAGTGTGATCTCCCTGGTAGACTCGAGATCGATGTCTCCTCAGCAAGCCTGAAGGTTATCACGTCCTTAGCCCAAGCCAGTATTGAAGCTATCAGAATCATTTTCCCCTGCAGAGATACCTGTGGACAGTACCTTCTTTCCCCAGCAAATCTAAGGATTGCTTCTCCCCAGCAGGCCTATGCTTGCAGATTTCCCCAGTTGAGAATCCCCGCTGAGCGCCTGGCAGCTATTTTCCCCGGGAGTCCCCTAGTGGAGTTTATCAGTAGACTGTTGGTGTGTTCCCCAACAATTGGTCTTGTGATGCTATTATCTCCAGTATGGCCGTGAGTGCCTATCCCAAGCAGGTTTGTGGGAATTCATCTCCAGTATGATATGACGTGTCATCATCCTCAACAGAGTTGTTACTCTCACCACTATGGTTTTTCTCTCCAGCAGAATGGTGTGGTTTTTCCTCAGCAAGTTCCCCGAGTGGAGCGGGTCTCATGAAATACATCTCCAGCAGTGATTCTCCTACATATGGATTGGTTGGGTCGTCCCTAGTGGAGTAGTATTTATTTCTCCAGCAGAGTTCATCCTACCAGTGGATCGGACGGGTTTC
Source organism: Lathyrus oleraceus (assembly GCF_024323335.1). Taxonomy (NCBI): domain Eukaryota; kingdom Viridiplantae; phylum Streptophyta; class Magnoliopsida; order Fabales; family Fabaceae; genus Lathyrus; species Lathyrus oleraceus. The sequence goes on from NC_066583.1 coordinate 212,221,468, forward strand.
TGTAGTAGACTGATATCTGCATCCCCAGCTGAGTTGATTCTACCCATGGATCGCGTGGGTTATCCCTAGCAGAGTAACAGACGTTCTCCAAAGCAGGGTTTATCCTATCTGAAGATTGGTTGAGTCTTCCTCCCAGTGAAGTCGATTTACCATTCCCCAGCACAGTTCCTGGAGTTCCCCGGTGTTGTCTCTGAAGGAGACGTGTGTTTATGCATTCAGCATTTAGATAAGCATAGCATATTGCATCATTAGTGCATAGCATTTCCATGATCATGGGGCATTGTGTAAAACAAGAAAAACTCATGCATCAACATTGCAAGCATATCCATTAGCATCGCGCCATTGGATCGGCTTCAGAATTGGGTTCATCAGCATGGTTGAGAGGTGGGTGTTTTCCTAACAAGTGATTCCTCAGTCGAGCGGGTATCCCCAGCAGTGTTACTCCCCAATTGTTAGCATCTTGCCAGCTTGGGTCTTTTTTCCTTAAGCAGATGTGGGTGTGTCTGATCTCTCCATGTAGAGTCTACCCCTTAAGCAGAAAGTGTCAATCTTTTCCTGCCATTTCCCCACTGAGATACATCCTCGTGGATGACGGTTGCTTCCGTTCCCTCCCTAATGGGATGGGTTTTCCCTATTGAGTTCTTTCCTCATTAGGATGAGTCTTGCTTCAGTCTGCCTTTTTGGATCGATCCCAAATTGGCTTCTTGTTGACTATCTCTTGTGCTGCCCTGGGGCATAAATGAATAGTCGCTCACTAACCGGCACTCATTCATTTCATCCTCAGCGGAGTTTGTTGTTGGCTTCTACCTACTAACCGGTAGCTGTAAGTCCTATCTTTGTGGTTTTCTACCCACTAGCTGGTAGTTGTAAAATCCCACTTTCCTCCCCTTGTCGGAATTAACCCTTTGTGCTCGTCCCGATGATGACTGGTTACTTTTCCGTGGTTTTCTGCCTACAAACCGGTAGATGTAATCCCCTCTTTGTGGTATTAATGGTCTTGTCCCCTTTGGATACTTGCTTTGATCAAGCAGTATTGTCCCCATTGGGTCTTCACTTTCTTTTTGGATACTTGCTCCAAGTTAGCAACTTTATCCTCTTTGGATTGGTCATCTTTTGCATACCTAGTCTGGTACCCAGATGCCTTTCTTTTCGGTCGATTATTCATTTAACAACCTACAATCCGGTTATGGATAATCTTCCATGCGAGTGTATTATCTACGTTTTGACGGCTATAGATAATGTGTACTTATGATTTCCCGGTATTCAGACCGAAGGAGTTTCCGACGATCAGGTCGATGTACTCATGGCACAAGGCCAATTTTCCGGTATTCAGACCGAAGGAGTTTCCGACGATCAGGTCGATGTACTCATGGCACAAGGCCAATTTTCCGGTATTCAGACCGAAGGAGTTTCCGACGATCAGGTCGATGTACTCATGGCACAAGGCCAATTTTCCCGGTATTCAGACCGAAGGAGTTTCCGACGATCAGGTCGATGTACTCATGGCACAAGGCCAATTTTCCGGTATTCAGACCGAAGGAGTTTCCGACGATCAGGTCGATGTACTCATGGCACAAGGCCAATTTTCCCGGTATTCAGACCGAAGGAGTTTCCGACGATCAGGTCGATGTACTCATGGCACAAGGCCAATTTTCCGGTATTCAGACCGAAGAAGTTTTCTCCTCTCCGTTGGTGACGATAAACGTCGAGTTTTTCCCAATCATCCGTTGATGATTTGGTTGTGTTCACTCTCCCCAGTAGAGTTTCCTCCTCTCCGTTGGTGTCGATAAACGTCGAGTTTTTCCTAGTTATCCGATGATGTCTAGTTGTACCCCTCTCCATGCAGAGTTACCTCTCCGTTGGTTTCGATAAACGTCGAGTTTTTCCTAGTTATCCGATGATGTCTAGTTGTACCCCTCTCCATGCAGAGTTACCTCTCCGTTGGTTTCGATAAACGTCGAGTTTTTCCCGATCATCCGTTGATGATTTGGTTGTGTTCACTCTCCCCAGTAGAGTTTCCTCCTCTCCGTTGGTGTCGATAAACGTCGAGTTTTTCCTAGTCATCCGATGATGTCTAGTTGTACCTGTCCCCATGTGGATTTACCTCTCCGTTGGTCTTGGTAAACGTTGAGTTTTTCCCATTTCGTCCGTTGACGTATGGTTGTATCCCTCCCGGTCATTCATTAATGTCTGGTTACCTCTCCGTTGGTTTCGATAAACGACGAGTTTTTCCCAGTCGTCCGTCGACGTCTGGTTGTGTTTTTCTTATTCCCATTCATCTGTAAATGTCTGGTCGATCTTTTTGGTGTCTGTAAACATCATCTTTCGATGTCTGTAAACGTCGAGTATTCCCATTCATCTGTAAATGTTTGGTCGATCTTTTTGGTGTCTGTAAACATCATCTTTCGATGTCTGTAAACGTCGAGTATTCCCATTCATCTGTAAATGTCTGGTCGATCCTTTTGGTGTCTGTAAACATCATCTTTCGATGTCTGTAAACGTCGAGTTTTCTCCCATTCATCCGTTGATGTCTGGTCGAGTCCCCCCAGTCATTCATTAATGTCTGGTTACCTCTCCGTTGGTTTCGATAAACGTCGAGTTTTTCCTGGTCGTCCCCAGTTGGTTACCTCTCCGTTGGTCTTGGTAAACGTTGAGTTTTTCCCATTTCGTCCGTTGGCGTATGGTTGTATCTCTTCCAGTCATTCATTAATGTTTGGTTACCTCTCCGTTGGTCCCGATAAACGTCGAGTTTTTCCTAGTTGTCCGTTGGCATCTAGTTGTGATTTCTTTTCCCATTCACCGTCGTTGTGATGTCTGGATGTAGCCGTACCCTTTGAAGACAAAAACCAAAAAATATACCCAGCAATAAATATCAAATCCCAGTGGACGTTTCCATTGGTGGATCCCAGTACTGTGCAAATTCTACGGTTCTTTGGTATTCAATCCCTGTTCACCCTGAAAGTCTGACAGCCGTTGCTATCATCCGTTCGGGTTCCCAGCTGATTGAATAGGGGCAGCTGTAGCACCTCAAATTTGCACCTACCATTATACATACATTTTCATACTAGGTCATAGCATATCATGGTCCATTGCATAGCATTTGCATTGTCCCTCAGTTGCCTCAAGAGCAAGCAATCAAGAATTAGGTCAAAACTAATCTCCTGATCAGTCAACCAAGCAAGCAAAAGAATTTCTCATTGAACCAAGGCCCTAGGGTTTGTGCAACAAGTTCACATGGCTTGGAGGTCTATTTGAAGTATTTTGGTCAAGGATTGAAGGCTCAAAGGTCATCAGTTCATACACAGACAGTCAAAAGTAAAAAAAAGTCAACTGTCAGTCAAAGCAGTGGATGGTGGTCATTCTTGTGGAATTTGGGCACCATGGTCAATAATCAAGAGTTCATACAACTTGGGACATCATTTGAAGTCAAGTCCTCAAGGAATTAGGGTTTGGAAGTCATCAGTCAATGCATAATCAGTCAGAAACCCTAAAAGTCAACTGTTGGTCAACTGCCCATTTAATCAATGATTGGGTGATTGGAATGGGTTTGTGAGAGTTCATTCATGTCCAAATAGTCATCATACATCATGCCAAACACCATCATGGAAGAATTTGAAGCCAGATCATGAATTTCCCAAAATGGAAACTGGGCCTGTAACTGAAACTTACCAGAAATGGAAAGTTTTTGTCCTCAAACTTACATCATGATACAAGCCTCAAATGAATTTTTGCCCAACATGAAAGTTGAAGATCTTGTTCTCCCATTTCCAAAAAGTCCTAGAACTCTCAATTCCCATGTGTGGTTAGCAAGTTATGATCGAATCGATTTCAGAAAATCTTGAACTTCAAAGGGCCATATCTCCCAAACCGTTTGGCCAATTTTGGTGGGGTTTTTTCCTACAAGTCACATTTGATCCCCTCTTTCCAAAAATATAAGTTTCATGAGCCAAAACTTCACCAATCAAAATGGCATATTTTGACCTTTTTCATTTAAATGTAAGTTTGACCAAGAGTTGACTTTTTGACTCAAACATCTTTTCAACATTTGGCCAATTGGAACAGCTCATAAATGTCATTTAGAAGGTGTTTGCAAAGTCAAAATATGCAGCACATGTGAATATTGCTTGGTTGCTTGAATTGTAAGAAAAGTACCATTTAACCATACTTGCACCATGCTTGTCCTTGCTTTCCACAACCATGCCTTGTACCAGCATCATTATGCAGCATTCTTGACCATTTTTTCTGTCATGGTGAGTCTCATTGTGCAGCCATACTCCAATAGTACATATGGCCTTACTAGTTTACTTGAACATGGGCAAAAGGACATTGTTTCAAACATCCAATTGTTGAACCATACCTTGTACTTACACATAGCAGACCTAGCAGCAAGGGCAGCAGGAAAACCATTTGGCCCAGGCAAATGAGGGAAGGCATTCTGATTCTAAAAAACACATTGCAGATTTTTTCCATGATTTTCTGTCAAAACCACACAGTAACAGCATGGCTTTCCATCTCTTTTTCCTGTCATGAGTAACACACTGCAGCAGAAAATCATGCCCTCACCTTGCCCTCACTTTTCTGTCAACAAATGTAACAAACCACCTGCTGACAGCCAACACACAATAGACTTCACTCATTTCAAAACTGCCCTAGCCTTGCATTGCATTCCTTTTGCCTGCCATAACAAAACCAGGAGCAGACCAACAATTACTCCCTCAAGAATCATCTCATAGGCTTGGCTAAGAAAAAACACAACAAGGCCTGGGACAGAAAACCAACCAAACCTTTCATTCATCTTGTTTGACCTTGCTATTGGCCATTTGGTATTCTTCTGTCCAAGCATTTTCCTCACCATGTCCTAGCAAAAAACCACAAAACCACTTGGCCAAGGCGAAGGAGGAAAAGGCATGCTGATTGAAAAAGAAGACTTTGCAACAAAAGAACTGAACTAACATTTTGCATCCGATTGGTCTTCTGTCCAAAACCATTGGCAGTAACAGCAAGGGAAGCAACCTAGCAAAAGCAAAGTGACCTCATTTTTTACTGTCATCAAAAACTAGTAACAGCAGCATTTTTACCAAAAACATTTTCTGTCATGGCAGCCTACCACGACCAACATAGCAAGACCTAAATCACCTTGCCATTGGGAATTTTCATGTCAAAAATGCAAAAGCCAATCTCTCATCATTTGTCAAACCAAGCCTGGCCTTAAAAATCAAATTGCAGCCACAGACCAAACCTTTTCCACTCATTTTTCCAACCAAAACCCTTGCCTTGCATTTCTTTTGCTGTCAAGAAGCATCAAAGACACAACACAAACCTAGCCACTACATTCACCACAGACCCTTGGCCATTCCTCAAAATAACCTAACTCACCTGGCCATTGGTATTTTCCTGTCATCCAAACAGTAGAACAAGCTTCCAACCAAGACCTCACCTTGCTTGTGCATTTTCTGCTAAAACCTTGCCCTCACTTGCATTCACTGTCAAAGGAGCAGACCACAAAGAACCATCATCCATTTTTCAACCAAAACCTCACTTGCATTTTCCAAGAAAGGCCCTGCCACTTGCATTTCTCTGTCATAAAAAACCTTGCAGCAGCAGACCCACCTGTGAGTTTTCACCCTCTCAAGCTTCACCTTGCTTTTTGCATTCTTCAAAACCCTGTCCCAAACACAACAGAACCTGGCCTTGACACCATATCCAAACCTCATTTCCCTGTCATAAACCACTTTGGCCTTGTCCAAAAGCACCAAAGTTGCAACAATGCCTTGTACCAAAAACACCTTCTAACAGCAGGGCTTTTGATCCTCTTTTCTGCAACAACAAACAAAAGTTAACCACCATCAAAACACATTCTGCAGCAGAAGAGGACTCCTCCTAACTGCATTAATCCAACCTTGCTTGGCAACCAACAAACCTCATTTAGTCCAACCACCTCACTTGCATTTTTCTGTCCACAAGCTATCCAAACTTCTAAAACCTGACCTGGCCTGGCTTGAGATAGTCATCAACCACATAGCAAAAACACACTAGCATCATCAGGGCAACATTGTGAATCAGCATTGGTTCTTGCATTGTTTTAAAGAAGCATCTCTCATGGCAATCCAAGTGTGAGTTCATTTCAACCTACACAAGCCAGAGCATCTCCCTCCCTCATCAAGGCATAGTTGGAACTTCATTTATTTCACTCCAATTCCATCAAAAGCATCAGCAACATAACTGCTCTTCCAAATTGGTGAGTTTTTTTTCAACTTCCACCATTTCTAAAATTGACACATGTTTTGAATAGGCCTTTCAATGCTGAGTACCATGATGCTTTCCTTTTTGAAAATGATTGCTTGTCCATGAAGATATGTTGAGATAAAGTTTGGTGCTCGAAAATGTTTCTTTTGATTTCTTGATGTGCAGTTCAAATTAATGAAAATAGGGTTTAGATTGTTGTTGTATGTTGTTTAATGATCACAATGGTATGCTCAATTGGCATTTTTGGGAGAAAATTGAGAAATTCGAATTTGGGGATGAATGAACATGAACCCTAGATTCCAATGTGTACTTTTCCAGAATTTTCTTCCCATTCTCACGTGCCTGCTTGGTTACCTTTCACCAGCCAATGAAATTATTTCATTCTGGGCCAAAAACGACTGTGTTTTATTAAGTGGATCCAAATATTACAAAAATGCCATTCTTGCTTCATTTATTTCACATTTTTATAACCAACCTTCCAAAATTCATAACTTGCTCATTTTTGATCCAAATTGAATGGGAATTTTTGTGTTATGTTCATCATGATCTCTACTTTTTTATCATTATTTTTCCAGAATTTTTGGATGAATGGTTTTTTAAATGGCCTTAGGGTTTGTGACATGTGACCAAATTTTGTACACTTTGCCAAATCAATTGTGAAATGATGAGAATGTATCCAATGGCTCCCAAATTTTTTGTGCTCAAACTAGACACATTCATGGTGATTTTGGTATATAGTTTGTGAATTTATCATTTGTGGTTTGTGAGATATGATTTTTTGAATTAGGGTGTGACAATTTGTGTCACACCATTGATGTCCAACTTCATGATTTTCATTGCCATGTTTCCTTACATCCAAATGACCCCAAATTTTGCATGAGCCTACTCTTGTATGTCTAGTGGACTTGTGAATTTTCTTGGATTTAATTGAACTATTTTCCATTTGTTTGAGATTTTTCCTCTCTGCCTAGTCAAATGTTGACTTTGTGTGACACTCGTTCCCATTTCATTTGTGAAATTCTCATACTTTATTAGATGGACATGAAATTTTGCATGAGATAACTAGACATCCTCATCTTTGCCATGGTTTTAGCCCCATTTATTTATCATACACCATTCTTGACTTATGATTTTTCTAAGTTGATGCATGTTTGGTTGACTTCATTGAGCATGTTCAAATGTGCTTTGACTTTCTGATTTTCATTGACTGCCTTCCACTTGTCCAAATGAGATGAAATTTGACATGCTTACCATGCTATGTGTTAGGTTTGATCATGATTTATTTGGTGATTTTTGGAAAATGTTTAGATTGCTTTTGATGCAAGTCTTTCTGTTGACTTCTATGAGCTTCTGTTTGCCCTACTTTGACCTAATTGGTTCATGAAATGATGATAGTGTTTGATATGAATGTGAAACCAATTGGTTGTGTTTCCTAATTGTTTGAACATGATTTTGGATACTTGACCCTTGCTGTCTTGACTTTCTCATCCACTTTTGACCCTAGGCTTGCCCTAGTGGTCCTGCTACTCACCTTTGAGCTTGTGTTTTCAGGTTGATCATCAAATGGCCATTGAGACCAGTTCTTTTTGATTGAGCTTGCTTGATTATCATTGTCTAACCTCTTTGTTTTGTAGGTGGCTTGGCTCACATGCCTTAAGCCTTGTGCTTTGCACATCCATGTGCCTCTGATTAACTGTTGACCTCTGTTTCCTTTTACTTTGTTTGAAGTTGTATACTAACATCTGCTTGACTGTCTCAGGTGCTTTAGTTGCTTTTAGTTCCTTGTGAACTTTTGCTTTGCTTTGCTTGTATAAGCAATTTGCATTGAGGTATGTCTCTTTGTCTTCATGTAGTCTGGAAGACCTGGCCTGTTACTTGGCCAGGCAACTGTCTGAAGTCCTCCTTAAGAGGCAATGTTTGTGATTGTTTACTTTTGTCCTTGCATAAAGTCAAAGTCCTCCTAAGTGAAGAGGCAATTGGTGGAAGGTAGGGATATGCAATCTATCCCCCACTATTCAGTGTGTCATCTGCTTTGCTCACACCACTGTGTTGATGCATTGCAGATACAAACCCAAGATCTTGTGCAATTGCACAGTTGAGTCAGTTTTAAATGTGTAGAAGGGTTCCCACTTTCTGAACCCACACATTCTTGTCTTGAGCTCTCCCAGGCCAGGGATAAGAGCTGTGAGGTCTCATCCTCACTTCATCCTTTCATCTGCTTCACCTTAGTCTCTCAATGGCAAGGTTAAGAGCACCTTTTACCCTATTCCAGTTGGCCTCAGTGCCTAACCCTTGTTCGAGCCTCTTGCTTGTGTATAGTGTGTGCTATCTGTGCTTGTAGGTTTGTTTGACTTGCTTCCTGTGCAAGATAGGATTGTTTGACCTGCTTCCTGTGCAAGATAGGATTGTTTGACTTGCTTCCTGTGCAAGATAGGATAGTTTGACTTGCTTCCTGTGCAAGTTAGGATAGTTTGACTTGCTTCCTGTGCAAGTTAGGATTAGTTTAGATTTGCCCTTGTGCAAGATAGGTTGAGCTTGACTTGCCCTTGTGCAAAGTCAAGTCTGTGTGGCTTACTTCCTGTGTGAGCCATGCTTAGAGTTGTTCGGCCGAACTACGGCAACTCTGATTCTCATGTTCAGATGAGATACGTAGGCACAAGACGCGATGTCTTGCCGAGTTTGACTAACCACTAACACTAATTCTCTTCTCTCGCCCTCGTTGCGATTGAGACCTCCCCTTTCTCTTGCCCTAGTTGCAATCGAGACCCTTGCTTCCTGTGCAAGCCTTGTCTAGGATAGGTTGGCCCGTGTGCCATTTAGCTAGAAACCTTAACTTAGGGTTGATTTTGCATGACAACATCTAGGCTCGAGTCGTAGTCTCCCTAGAGTTGTGTCTCCCTCTGTTATCTGGTTAGGCTAGTCCTTTATCCCTGCGTAGGGGAACTACATCGCCCTGATCTTCATACCAGATGAAGTATGTAGGCAGGAGATTGAGCTGATCTCTCCGGGCGCCTTTTCTTTCTTTTTTTTTGTGTGTGTCGTCTGACCTTTGCTAGGCTCGAGTGCCTGACTCCTTAGCATTTCGTTGTCTGTTTGTTTGAGTGTGTGCTTGACAGCTATAGGCTCGAGTCCCCGACTCCCTATTAACCTGTTGTGTTGTTGTGAGCTTGGAAGCCGATGTAAGTCCATCGAGTGGCATTTGGGTTCCAGTGTGCGTGTGTTTGGTTCGGATGCTGACATAAGTCCAGTGATTGGCAGTCGGGCTCCACGTTCGCCTTTGCCTGTGTTTGTTTGTGTGCGTGTCAGCCGAGCTACGAATGCTCTGATTCTTCTCTCGTCCGAGAAGATACGTATGCATAGGATGCGATATCCTAGCGAGCATGTGTCGTTTCCCCAGTCCGAACTACTTTGACTCTGATGTCTATGCCTGATAGACTAAGTAGGCCCAGGATGCGACATCCTGCCGAGTCCAGTTTCAGTCAGTCTCTTTCGTTTCTTTCAGCCAGTGTGTGTGAATATTTGAGCAGTGTTTAGCAACCAATTTTCCTTTCTAGTGTGCGTGGATCCCGTAGAGTATTACGGATGCGTAGGGGTGCTAATACCTTCCCTTCGCATAACCGACTCCCGAACCCATCCTCTTTGGTCGCGAGACCATGTTCTTTCCCAGGTTTACTCTGAGCGTTTCCTTTCCCTCTTTTGGGATAAATAACGCACGGTGGCGGCTCTGTTGTTCTTTCTTTTCCCGCCGGTTTTTCGCGCGATGCGACACCTCACAAATAGCACTTTCCCCATGAGGAATTTCTAATAGGCCTGCTAGTGCGTCTGTACTGAATTCATACTCAACAACAAACATTCTAAATCGAACAGTACCAACTGTACTAGCAGTGTTAGGATTGACAATATAGATTAAAGAACTTAAAAATTCGATTGTCAATCGCTCAAAGGTAGGTTCTTTGTTTGAAAAGATAGTGTGCAAGCCTAAATTATCTAATAAATAAAAAATGCTATGGTAGATACCCAAAGTGTAAAGACAATTTTCATCCACATACCTTGTCGGGAGGATTTCCCGATTTTGCAATCTTTCGATAATCTTCCTATGCCTATCTCCCGGTTTCCCTTCACGAAGGATAAATCCATTGACCTCCATTATTTAGCTCTTGCAATGTGATGAAGAAGATGAAGATGGGTTTGTATAAAGGTGGGATTTTTATGAATATTGAGAGATGAAAATGAAAATGGAAGTTGGGAAAATGGTTTGTATGGTGTGAAGATGAGAAATGTGGGAGATTTTGTGGGGTTCAAGGGCGTTTTTGGAAGGTGAAAAAATGGGTTTTGGAGGTTTGAAGGTATGAAAATGGTGAAAAGTGTGAGTCTGCCCCGAGCTTATACAGACGCTGTGGCGGGCGCCACAGCATCTATGGCGGGCGCCACAAGGCTAAATTCGGCTGGGCCGGATTTTGGTCATTTGGCTTGGGCTTCTCGTTCTCTTTTCGGTTAGGGGGTCCGGATAGCGTTTGAATTATATTTCCCTAGTGACATAAGGCTTGCACAATTTTATACAAATAAATTTTAAACATTAGACTAATAAATAAATAAATAATTAATATAATTAGACTATAATAAAAAAATATAAATATAACAAACACACATAAAATATAGATATATAGATATGTAAATATCAATATGCTAACATAGTTAAGAAATTATCCCAAATGCAATGATATAAAATAAGTTAGGTAAATGCGAAAGGTATAAGCATAAATGAGACAAAATAAAACGAGATGGTAAAATCAAATAGTAGGGGGTTCATCTGCCTGACTAGATCCACGAAGCATGGCTATCTCCTGGCGAAGCTCTGCGATCTCCTAGTATAAACAGTCAGCCTCGGTAGCATGTGTGAGATCGGATACTCCCATCTGTAAGGTAAGATCAGCCACCTCCTGCCTAAGCTCGACAATCTCTCTACGACACTCTGCAATCTTGGTGCGGATGTCTGGGGTCTGCAATGATAAATTGTTAGAGAGTACAATGATCCTGGGTGAAGGCGGTGTAGGGGTATACTCAGAAATAGGTGGGGATCTGGGCTCCTCGATAGTCTCTCCCTGACCCTCCAAGGCATAACTCCAGTTAGTTGGGTCATGAACACTGGTCATCATAGGATCAGGCAGTGTAAAATAATGTATCGCCTCGCTATCGACCATCAATTTGAACTGTCTTGGGTTGAAGGAGGATCTCCTCATCAACCCTCTAGTCAAGCAAAAATTGATATCCATGGTAGTGTACCCACAGAAGGTCCTGAGATGTAGCAGCTTGTGGGATAGACCTAAGGCGATGGCAATCTGTGTGATGATCCCTCCTACATGAATGACTCCTTCGGACGATCTGGAAACACCGCTGAGGCCATACAACAGAAAGTTCCCACATGCCACGGGGCGAGACTAGGATGCACAAAACAATAGGAATATCTCCTCCTCACTCAGTAACGTCTCAGCATCTGGTCTTCCCAGGAAGGAGTGTGCCAGTATCATCTGGAAGTACCTAAAAGCAGGGTTGTGTATAGCCTGGGACAACTGAGTAGAAGGATCCTGACTCCCTCCACCAGAGATATCGCTCCAGAACTTTTCCACTTCCTTACCCAGAAAGTTTCCCATCGGTGTCTCAGGGATAACGTCAGGGGTGGTCTAGAAACCTAATAGGTCACCGCACTCCTTCTGGCTGAAAGAGTACTCAATCCCAAAGAGCCTGAAAGCAGCATACCCATCTGGTCCAGAGTAAGGGTCATAATCAAATGAACTGAGGAACTCCAATGTCAAGTTCTTGTAGGTGTTGCTCAGGTCGTCTACAAACTCATTCCAATGGAGCTGGTGGCTCAGAAATCGGATGCTCGGCTCAATGCCCAGGGCTTCCATGCAGTGATGATCTGGATAGCGTGTGGGCGCCATAGGGCGCTGGTAAAGAGCTATGTAGCGCTCTCTCTGGGCATCATCCCTATAGGCTACGTGCATATCGTCGAAGTCCTGCATTCTGTAAAAGTTAGGAGAAAAAGGGATCCTGAAAATACAAACAATTCAAATATTTAGTCTTGGTGAAAATATGATTAAAAAAATGCAAAAAAGTAAAACAAGATAAGAAAACCATGGGTTTCCTCCCAAGCAGCGCTTGTTTAACGTCATTAGCTTGACGATCAGAATTTATACACCTGTAATAGGAATCGGTGGATCTATCAGAGTGTGGCTTGAGTAGTCTGTTGGAATGTCTCCTCCTTCGTAGAGCTTCAGTCTTTGTCCATTTACAATGAATGGGCTATAGGTTTCATTCTTGATTTCTACAGCTCCGGATCTCAGAATCTTGGATACTTTGAAAGGGCCAGTCCATCTTGAGTGCATCTTCCCAGGGAAAAGTCGTAGCCTAGAGTTGAATAGGAGAACAGGGTCGCGTATATTGAAATCTTCCTTTACTATTCTTTTTTCGTGCTAGGCTTTTGTTCTCTCTTTGTATATTTTGGCATTCTCGTAGGGGGGTTTCCTGAGTTCTTCTAGTTTGTGAATGTCAAGGATACGCTTTTCACCAACGGTCAGGTAATCTAAATTCAAAGTTTTAATGGCCTAATAGGCCTTATGCTCTAATTCGAAAGGTAAGTGACAGGATTTTCCATAGACTAGTTGGTAGGGAGTTGTTCCTATAGGGGTTTTGAAAGCGGTTCGGTAGGCCCATAATGCTTCTTGAAGCTTCTGAGACCAATCTCTTCTAGAGATATAAACGGTTTTTTTCTAGGATTTGTTTTATCTCCCTATTGGATACTTCTACTTGGCCACTAGTCTGTGGGTGGTATGGTGTTGCTACTCTATGCCTAACTTCATATTTTCTTAAAAGTTTATCAAATATTCTCGATATGAAGTGTGATCCTCCATCGCTTATGACTAAACGGGGTGTTCCAAATCTAGGGAAAATATAGTTTTTGAATAACTTGATCACCACCCTAGTATCGTTTGTGGGTGCAGCTATAGCTTCAATCCACTTGGACACGTAGTCTACAGCTACTAAGACATACTTGTTTCCTAAGGATGGTGGGAAAGGTCCCATGAAATCTATACCCCAAACGTCGAAGAGTTCTACTTCCTGAATGTTTCTTAGAGGAATTTCATCACGCCTTGAAATGTTTCCAGTGTGTTAGCATCTATCACATTTGACAATGCAAGCATGGACATCACGCCACATGGTAGTCTAGAATAGGCCAGCTTGAAGAATCTTGGCGTATGTCTTAGAGGTGCTCGCATGTCCACCATAGGGTGCAGAGTAACAATGCTCAATTATACTTTGTACCTCCTCTTCTAGAACTCAACAACAAAAAATGCCATCTTTACCCCTTTTGAAAAGGAGTGATTTGTCCCAATAAAAGTTTCTCACATCGTTGAGGAACTTCTTCTTACGGTGGTAGTCAAGATCAGGGGGTATGATATCAGCAACTAGGTAATTAACGAAGTCTGCATACCATGGTATGTTACTTACTGCTAAGGATTTTTGGAAATGCTCATGAGGACCTAGGCTATCGTCTTCAATGGTTTCTAGTCTAGCTATCAGTCTATCATAGGCAAAATCATCATTTATGGGTACTAAGTCTGGTTTTAGGTGTTCTAGCCTAGAAAGGTGATCAGCTACTACATTTTCAGTGCCTTTTTTATCTCTTATATCTAAATCAAACTCTTGTAGTAACAGAATCCATCAGTGTAAACTATAATTTTGGCTCCTACTAGATAAGATCTAAGTTTGTCTATAGCGAAAACTACAACGAGTAATTCCTTTTCAGTTGTTGAATAGTTGAGTTGGGCAGCGTCTAGGGTTCTACTGGCATAATAAATTGCATGTAATTTTTTATCTTTCCTTTATCCTAGAACGGCTCCAACGACATAATCACTAGCGTCACACATTATCTCAAAAGGTTCTGACCAATTAGGGGGTTTCATAATGGGTGCTGATATTAACGCTTGCTTTAAAAGATTAAATGCTTCATTACATTTTCCATCGAAAATGAATTCAGCATCTTTCATTAAAAGGCCAGTTAAGGGTTTAGTTATTTTGGAGAAGTCCTTGATAAAACGCCGGTAGAATCCAGTGTGTCCAAGAAAAACTTCGGACTTCTCTAATAGTTTTGGGTGGTTTTAGATTCTCTATAACTTCTACCTTAGCTCTATCTACCTCTATACCTTTTTCGGAAACTATATGTCCTAAAACAATTCCTTCGGTTACCATGAAATGACACTTTTCCCAGTTTAGCACGAGGTTCACCTCCACGCATCTCTCCAGGATTTTCTCAAGGTTAGTAAGACAATTGTGGAAATCAAATCCGTAAACCGAGAAATCATCCATAAACACTTCCATGATACCATCTAGGTAATCTGCAAAGATTGACATCATGCAGCGCTGGAAAGTAGCTGGGTTATTACAGAGACCGAATGGCATTCGTTTGTAGGCAAAAGTTCCATAAGGGCATGTAAAGGTAGTTTTTTCTTGATCTTCGGGGTGGATAGGTATTTGGAAGAATCCAGAGTATCCATCTAGATAGCAGAAGTAAGAGTGTCTAGCTAGAAGCTCCAACATCTGGTCTATAAATGGTAAAGGGAAATGATCCTTCCTGGTTGCTTTATTTAACTTTCTATAATCTATACACATCCGCCATCCTCCTTCTATCCGTTTTGCTACATGTTCGCCTTTATTGTTTTGTACGACTGTGATGTCTCCCTTTTTAGGTACTACATGCACAAGGCTCACCCACTTACTATCCGAGATCTGGTAGATTATACCTGCCTCAAGTAACTTAAGAACTTCCTTTTTAACAACATCACTCATTATAGGGTTTATTCTTCTCTGATGTTCTCTGGACGGTTTTGAATCTTCTTCGAGCGAAATCCGATGCATGCATACGGATGGGCTTATACCTTTCAGGTCAGAGATATTATATCCTAAGGCTGAGGGATATCTTCGTAAAACATCTAAAAGTTGGTCTATTTCCTCTTGGCTCAAGGTAGCACTGAATATAACTGGACGGTTCATCTCTTCATCGAGGAACTCATATCTCAAGTTCTTAGGCAGCTCCTTAAGTTCTAAGGTTGGTTTCTTAGGGCATGGCATAAGATCTGGGGTAAGGGATAAACATTCGTAAAGGTTATCATCGATGTAGGGTTTCCTAAAGTCATCATCTTCCATTATGAGAGTTGATGGTAACTTAATTGTTTTTATGATTTCTTCATGTTCTAATTCCCTAACGCATTCATCAATGATATCTATGGCATAACATGCGTCTTCCATCACAGGTGCCATAAGAAATTTCAAAAGTATAAATTCTATTTTCTCGTCACCTACCTCAAAGGTCAACTTTCCTCTCTTGACATCTATTATGGCTCCTGCAGTTGATAAGAATGGTCTACCTAGAAGGATTGGTATATCATTGTCCTATTTGATGTCCATAACAACAAAATTAGTAGGGATAAATAACTGACCTATCCTAACAGGGACATCTTCTAAAATGCCTATCGGATACTTAACAGATCTATCGGCTAACTGAAGTGACATCTTAGTAGGCTGTAATTCTCCTAAGTTTAACCTCTCACAAACCGCTAAAGGCATTAAGCTCACACTAGCTCCTAAGTCTAGAAAAGCTTTTTCGATGACATGACTACCCAAAAGACAAGGAATGGAGAAATTTCCAGGATCTTTATCCTTTTTGGCTAACTTATTCTCGGAAATGGAATTGAATTCCAAGGGCTTCGGATCGTCAAGTCTATGTTTGTTGGTAAGGATGTCTTTGAGAAACTTTGCATAAGAAGGTATTTGGGTGATGGCTTCTGTGAAAGGGATTTCTACGTGAAGTTTTTCTATAACCTTAATAAATTTCTGATACTGGTTATTGATCTGGGTTTGTTTGAGTCTTTGCGGATATGGTATAGGTGGTTTATATGGTGGGGGTGGTACATAAGTTTTATCTTTAGGCTCTTCTCCTTTTCCTTGACCTTCCTATTTTTCAGATTCCTCTGGTTCCTTTACTTTGTCCGTGGGTTCGGTATATTCCTTAGAAGTTTTGGGTTCACTCCATCTTGGGTTTGGTGGATGATCATAAGCGTTCCCACTTCGTAGGTAATGGCATTGGCCTGTCCTCTCGGATTCTGTTGAGGTTGTCCAGGGAACTGTCCTCCAGGTGTGGTTTGGGGGGCTTGGTTTAAAGCTACTTGAGAGATCTGGGTTTCAAGCATCTTGGTGTGAGTAACTATTTGGTCAACCTTAGTTCCTAACTAGGTAATCAGTTCATTAACGTGAATGTTTTGGTTCATGAACTCTTTGTTTTGTTGGGTTTGAGCAGTGATAAAATTTTCCATAATTTTCTCAAGGCTCGGATTTGGTGGTACACGTTGCATAGATTGATTTGGTCTTGGGGCTTGGTAACCTGTTTGTCTCGGAGGTGCGTTATTTTGGATATGGTTATTGTTCTTATAGGAGAAGTTTGGATGATTCCTCCATCCAGGATTATAGGTATTCGAATATGGGTTCCCTTGGGTGTAGTTCACTTGCTCAGAGTGGGTTTCATTTAATAGACTGCATTCTGCAGATTGGTGTCCTTTGGTTCCACATATCTCACAATCCGACGAAACTGCGGCTGCAGTATTCGGGTTTACGCACATATGCTCGACCTTAAGGACTAATGCGTCCATTTTAGCTTGCATCATGTCTATAGAGCTTAATTCATGCACTCCTCCTTGGGCTTCCTTCTTCTCAACTGTCGCTCGTTCGACTCCCCATGATTGATGGTTTTGAGCCATATCTTCAATGAGGGCACTAGCTTCAGGATAAGGTTTGTTCATCAGTGCACCGCCTGCGGCAGCATCGATGGTCATCTTTATGTTATAGTGAAGTCCATTATAGAAGGTCTGAATGATTAACCAATTTTCTAAACCATGATGTGGGCATGCTCTTAACAGCTCTTTATATCTCTCCCAAGCTTCAAACAATGATTCTCCTTGGTTCTGGGTAAATCTAGTTATATGGTTTCGAAGAACGGCGGTTTTACTTGGGGGAAAGTATCTAGCAAGGAATACTCTTCTAAGGTTATCCCAAGTCGTAATGGAATTGGGTGGAAGGGAATCTAACCATGACAGGGCTTTATCTCTGAGGGAGAAAGGGAATAATCTTAAACGGATTGCCTCAGGAGAAGCTCCATTGGTTTTAAAAGTGTCTGCTAATTGGAGAAAGATTTTAAATGTTGGTTTGGGTTCTCAGTAGCGAGACCTGCGAATTGTCTCTGTTGCACTAGTTGCAACAGGGAGGGTTTAAGTTTGAAATTATTAGCTGGAATGGTTGGGTTTACTATACTAGAACTAGGTTCTTCGTTGGATGGTTGGGCAAAATCCTTAAGAGGTCTTTGGTTTTGATCTTCGGCCATAGCTCTCCTAATTCTATGGAAGAATAAACGTGCGCGAGCGTAACGTTCAGGTTCCGTCAGAGGATATACTAAGCTTCCGGTGCTGCGAGTTCTTCGCATTAACCAGTGGGTAATAATCTAAGTCTAAACGATATAACAACAGGGTATGAAATTTGACGAAATTGGTCCCCGGCAACGGCGCCAAAAACTTGATGCGTGCTTTTCGCAAGTATACGAACGCGTCAGAGTAATATAAAAGATTGTCGAATCCACAGAGACCTAGTGTCAATCTATCGTTATCTATTGTTATGGTGTTTATCTAAGGGAATCAAAGTAGGGGTTTTTAGAGTGTGCAATGAAGAGTAAAGTATTAAATTAAATTCAGTTAATAAAGACAGACTCGAATGTAATTCACATAATCAATTAATAATCCAAGTACTTGCTAATAAAACTACTTATGGGCAATGTTTCCTACTTTGAAAAGAACCAATTTAACAGGAACTGTCACTTTCGCGTATTCAGAGCCGAGTTGTACTCCCTAATCAAACCCTCTTATTGTCACTTATAAAAAGGCGCGCATTGCGTTAGAGTAGTAAACCTATTTTTAACCTGGATTTCTTAACCAAAAGAGGTTCTCACGAACCAGACTCTAAACTTATAAACGCGTCCGAAAATAGTTTTAAAATCACTTTTCTTCTTAAGTTAAAAACTCCTAATGAACTAAACAAAGCGCTTTCGCTGTATTTGAAATAGTTAAAAACAATTAGGTTTAAAAAGACGTTGGACGGCTTTCGATCTTACCCAACGAAAATTAAGTGCGGGAAAACTTAAGTTGAAAGTCAAAATAGCCCTTAAGTCTTTCTACGAACAATTGTACGGATTATCGGTTCAATTATGATCCTTACATTCTAACCTTTATAGGTTTAGCTAGACATGGTAAAGTAAAGGTGAATTTTAATTTAAATAAAAGTAGTGCGAGTGCGGAAAGTAAATAAAAGTAGTGCGAGTGCGAGAAATAAATAAAAGTAGTGCGAGTGCGGGAAATAAATAAAAGTAGTGCGAGTGTGTAAGACCCCAATTTTTTCCCTAAGATCCCTCATGGTATCATAACATTACATTTGCATTACCTCAAGGATCATTAGCATCTTGGTTCCCTTTGCCTTTGGGTGGGACCTCCTTGTGAGTGGTTTGAGATCACCAAGCATGCTTGAATTGTATATCATTGCTTTTCTTATTTTGTTTACTAACCAAAAGCACAAAAATATGTCACTAACATCTTTTGTTTGTAGCTTGAGCAATCATAAAGTCAAAAGCTTCAAGAAGATCATTGGTATAAAGACATGGTCAAGGAGAGATGATAGCAAGCACGGCAATGGTTCCCAAAGCTCTCGTCCATCAAATATGCCTCCCTATTATCTCAACTCATCATTTTGATCAAAGCAAGTCAAAGGGTTTGAGGTCTTGTTCTTCAAGGAAACCCTAATTCATCTGTGCACCACAATGCCTTGCTCCTGAAGCAACCTCAGTTCATGATCAAATACAATCAAGGGAATTTCTTTAATTCATCATTTCATGCATATTTGAACTTATTTGAGTATCCTCAATCATCAATTCATCAAGATATGAGGCATGGACTTGAGAAGTTGATCAGTCAATTCATCTGACTATTTTGAAATGCACTGAGACCTAACGTTTTATGTGTTGGTCAAATGGAGATGGTTCAAAAATAAAAAATGTTCTTAAGGACAATATGAAAAACTTTCATGTTCATCAAAAATTTATTTGAAGCTTGGAAGTCCATCTTCCATTCCAATACATTATAGGTCATTTTGACTGAAACCCTAATTGTAGGTCAACTTCCCAAGGACATAACTCGTTCATGTTTTATGATTTTGATGTGGGATCAAATGAATTGGAAATCTTAAGATGTATAATTCAAATGTAATGTTGAACAAAATTTCAAAATCTCAAAGGAAATACATGTGATAATGCAAGACATCATAGGTCCCTTTTGACCAAATGCATTGAAAGTCAAAAAAGTCCAACTTCAAGTGCCCATAACTTTTTCATAAAAAATCCAAATGATACAAAATTTAATTCCATTTTGATTGTCTTGAAAAGATATACAACTTTGATGTTGGAGGTTTTTCCATTTGAGGCTTGAATCACCAAAACAGAAGGACTTGAAAATTGGCCAAATTTGGAAACGTTGCCTTGACATGTTTTGCACATCACACTTTAAACTCAAATTTCATAAATTTACATACTTCAAATGGATTTTTTCCCAACATAACAATTGTTCCTTACATCAAGACCTTTCCAACCATTACTCACATGATCATGCTTGGATTTTTTCATTGGAACTTTCGAAGAGATGAATGTTTAGGTACAAATGAGGAATTCACTTGAAATCTTGTTACATAAGCAATTACCTTGCAAGTCACAAGTCCAATTTCATTTGGCTAATGCTCAGAATTCATTTGGCATTGTTTTTGGGCCTTGTGCATGATCATGCAAGCCCATGCAATGAATCTCCACATGCCATGCACACGGATTGATCACAAGCTCCTTGCCACTTCCTCTATAAATAGAGACCTCATTCCATTCATTTCACACACCTGATTCAACCTGAAATGCTGCAGAATTCTCTCCATAGTCATCACTAAAGAAGAAATTGCATTTCTCTCAAATTTTTCAGATCTAAAATTCAACTTCATCTGGTTGAATTCTTAGATCTAATGCTTCTAAACCTTCATCATTCATCTCATTGAACTTCTGTTTTAGCAAAGCAAGCAAGGCATCGAGCTCAAGCTACCAGAATTCAAGCACATACTCCAACTGGTATTTTCTTCGATTCTCATCATCCATGGACCTTTTTGCTTAGATCTAATGTTTTCTGAAGTCCTCACTTGAGAGGCAAGCTAGTGGTAGCTTCAATTTTGCTTTTCCTTGATCTGTATTTTTCACACTTGAATCTTCCACCTCAGATTTCTCCATTTATAGGAATCTTGAGTGTGATTCAAGGTTACAGGGGTGATGTACATCACCCAGCTTCATTTTGGTATAAGAATCGTGCATTTTCATTAAGGTTTGAAAACCTGCAAAATTGACCGGAATCTGCAGGCTCACCGGAGAAGAAGGTGGCTCCGGTGGCCGCCTGTTTCCAGTTTGAATCCTGGCCATTGGATGTGATTCCCAGATCGAATCCTGACCATTGCTTGTTATGACTTTTATTTGTTTTCCATGTGATTGCATTGACCGTGGCTTACCATGAGCGCGCGCCTCTGGATCCTTGGATCTTCCAGCTCAATTAATGAGCTTAGATCCAAGGGCTCTCGTTTTTTCCAATTTCTATTTTCTGTTTTAATTCCATTTTATTTTCTTAAATTCCATTTTATTTTCTTAAATTCCATTTTATTTCAAAAATCAATATCTCTTTCATTTTTTATCCAAAAATTATGGGACCAATTGCATTATTTCCCAAATAATTTCTAGTTTCTATTTCTGATTTTTAATAATTTTTATTTTGTCATTTGATATTTTTTGTGAATTTTCTCTTTTCTGGTTATTTTTAATCCATTTTAAATAGTTTTTGATATTCAAAAAATGCAAAAAATATTTTCCTAACCTATTTGAATGATGATAGATCTATGAAAAATATTCTCATCAATTTTTGAATTGATTTGAGATTTATTTGAGATTTTAGTTCAATTAGGTTATTTTTATTCATTTTTAATTGATTAAAAATAGTTTCTGACTTTTAAAAATGCTGAAATTTTTTGTCAAACTTTGTTTGACCTTGTTGAACTTAGGATAAATTACTTGGACCTGTCAAGGTTGATTTGAGGTAATTTTGAAGTTTGACCTTTTCTTTTATTTTTTATTCAAGTTTATTTTAGATATTAAAAAATGCCAAAAATAGTTTATTCTTTTCATGACTTCCAATGTTCATCTCACTTCTGTTTTTGATTGTTTGACCTTGACCTTCAATGTTATTGGTCAACATATGAGGATTGGTACATTGTATTTTATTTAATGCACTTCAATTTTGCCATTTCCATTTCTCTTATCCATCTTCTTCTTCATCTTCTTCTTCTTTTCTCCTTGATCAATGAGTTGAAGGTTGATAAGTTAGTATTGGTTAGGGAGATTTAATCTTCCTTGATTCAAATCTATTTCATCTTGATCAATTAATCAAGTGAATGACTTTGCATTAAGGATAGGTTGTCTTCTAAATCATGCAAAAGGCTTAAACCAATACAAGATCAATTCTCATTTTCTTTTTGGCATGGCAGGTTGCTGGGACTTGGTTCACTAATCAAGACTTCTAACTTGTGTTGTTGCCTACATTATTATTGACCGACCTCAGATAGTTGTGACTTCTATATAAGTCCAATTACGATTGCTTAACATAGCGCTAAATTTTCCTTATGGCACACTAATTACTAACACTAACTATTGACAATTAACATTTACTTTATGCAATTTACTTTTATGCAATTTACTATTCTTGCACATATTATCCATTTGCTTTTCTCTTTGCTCACTTGAGCACATGTTTATGTTAATGCCATTTTCCTTTTGCTCACTTGAGCATATAATTGTGTATATATTATTGTGCTTGTGTTTTGTTTTGATTGTTGTGGACCAAAATGCAAAGAAATGGACTTAGTTTCTAGGACTTTCCCTATGAAAAGAAATGGAGAATTGGACTTAGATTCTAGGACCTTCCTTATGCAAAATTGGAGTAAAAGGATCTTAATGATGAAGATGGGTTAGAAGAACCAAATCTCTAAACTCACTCTTGTCCATTCTTGTTTTACATCATGGAACTTTTGATGTGTGTGCTTTTGTGCTAGGGGTTTCCATTTGAGCTTAATTGGAAGACCATTGCCATGTTCAAAGTGAAAGATACAAGATACATTGAGGATCTTTTAAGAGACTTGTTTGATTTCTTATGCTTTGTGGTTGCTTATTCCAAAGGATGGGAGCTACTTGGATCATCAATATGATTTCAAGAGAGGGACTCCATTGTGGTTTTGATTCTCCATCTCTTCTCTTTTTATTTTCCTTAGGACTTAGCCCTTCTTCTTCTTCTCTCCACTCTAACCCAAGCCAAAACTTTT
Organism: Lathyrus oleraceus; assembly: GCF_024323335.1. NCBI lineage: Eukaryota > Viridiplantae > Streptophyta > Magnoliopsida > Fabales > Fabaceae > Lathyrus > Lathyrus oleraceus. The sequence continues at coordinate 212,244,250 of NC_066583.1, forward strand.
TGTGCAAACATTTAACTATTGTTTTCAAACATTAGAAACCTAAGCCTTATGCTTTTGATTTTCAAACTTTCTTTTCATAACACTTATTTTGAATTGAACCTTTAAGTCAACTTTGATAATTTTTGTACATACTTCTAATTGGTAAATATAACCCATTCAAATTCCTTTTTTTGGTTCCAATGGCCACCTTCTTAATCAAATTTTCCATAACCTTTAGCTATTAGGTTTGAGTTATCTTTGTGGTAGATGTAATACTCACCTATATCCTTAGTGATGGACAATGAGTCTTCCATGCTTATTATAGGGTTAACCCCTCACTAGCATGTTGAAGTTATCCTCACCTGGTGGATTTGTGGTTTTAGGTTGAGTTTTCTCCCTTGGATAACAAAAGACCTTAAGGCTTTTGAACCAATCAATTCACCAACTTGTTCTAAGATTTTTACCCCGAACTACGAGGTTTTGATCCTATTCTTTTTATAAGATGGTACGTAGGCAATGGGTTTATCCATTCAAACGCAGAATGTAAATAAACTTGTATATTCTCCTCTCATCTCTTCAATCATGTTTGCACAAACAAAATTTTCACAAAAACAACAACCTTTGCAACAAGTGTGAAAAGGGCTCCCTAGGAGTACCTAGGATGTTTTGGGTGCCTAACACCTTCCCATTGCATAACCAACCCCCTTACCCAGATCTCTGTTCCTTTTACTAGTTTTTGTTAAAACTATTAGGTTTTTGTTCGCTTTCTAACCATTCCTTTGGATAAATAGAAGTGCGGTGGCGACTCGACTTGTATGATTTACCTTGGATTTAATCAATATCTCTAATGGTAACGAATACCCCGCTACAGAAAAGTGGCGACTCTGCTGGGGATCATTTGCCTAGTGGGTTTTGCCAACTTTTCATGCTTGTTGTATTGTATTGTCTTGTGACATATTTTTGTGCAATTTGGGATTACTGTATTGTGTGTAATGATTAATTTGCTTGATATTAATTCCTTGTATGCTTGGTGATCTTTGTGAGATGATTTCTATACCCGGACTCGAGTGCACTTAGGATAGGAGAATGGCGTAGTCTTGTTGACTTGTGTGGAGTTATTCCTTAGTAAGTTGACTTGCGAGTCCATTCACTTGGTGGAGGTCATGTTGGGATCAATAATGTCACACAAGTAAGTTGTGGTTAGACATTACTCTTTCCAATATAAACCTTAGAAGCTAAGGACCTTAGTTTACCAAGCCCATATTGGCCTATTCTTAGGATGTAGTGCGAAAGTCGTTTAAGTGTAAGATTTGGTATGATTGTTACGCGATACTACACTCATAAGAGTATCTCTTGAGAATATATTTTGGAATACGAGTAGTTGTTTCTCCGATAATATCCGAAAGATGGGATGATGACTATGGGAACCTCTTGTAGAACATGTTTGGTTGGTTTAAACCATAGTACATTCCCTTTGGTTGGTTCTTAACCTAAACTCCATGCTCGTGACTTGCAACAAACCCTTGATTCATGGTTGCTCCGTTCATGTATCCTTAATATCAATGGAACTTAGGTGTCGATAAGGTGTAAACCATAATCCACCAAAATGGATGATTGATATTAAGGATAACATGATCCATCCCATGACCTTTGTTTGCTGTGCTTTGCTTGATCCTTGAGTGTGATTGTTGTATTCATGCATTCACGCACTCATTTGCATCCATATCATCAATAATGAAGGAAATTTTCAAGGAACTTAAGGGGTTTTTATTTGCAAAATTTTCAGACATGGAAAGACAAAGAAGGAATACAAAGAAGTACAACTTCAGACAACCAGATTTGAAAGAGTTAAGGAATCTGACATCCTATGTATTAGATCCCTTGGGCTTCAAAGCTCGTTTTGGGAAGCTTCTTCCTCTTCTAACTACTCAGGTGGATGAAGGGTTGATGAGTGTATTGGTGCAGTTTTATGATCCCTTGTACCGTTGCTTCACGTTTCCGGATTTCCAGCTTTTGCCTACGCTGGAGGAGTATGCCTATCTTGTGGGTATACCTATTCTAGACCAGTTGACGTTCAGTGGCTTGGAGAGTATTCCTACTTCCCAAGAGATAGCTGACATGTTGCATATAGATGAATCTCTGGTTGACGCTCATATGACTACCAAAGGTGGAATTCAAGGTCTCCCTTCTGAGTTCCTCATTGCTCAAGCTACTATTTACGGGAAGGCCATGAGTGAGGATGCCTTTGAAGCCATATTTGTACTTCTCATCTATGGATTGATATTGTTCCCCTTCAAGGAGAACAAAGGATGTCTACGGTGGTCCACGAGACTTATGTCTCTCACTAATGATGATATCTCTTGGTACAACCGTGTGTATGATGGTGTGCAGATTATCGACTCTTGTGGTGAATTCTCCAATGTACCTCTTCTTGGTACATATGGTGGGATTAACTACAACCCTGTTTTAGCACGTCGTCAGCTTGGGTTCCCCCTAAAGGATTATCCTAATAACATTCTGTTAGAGGGTGTGTTCTTTCAGGAGGGTAAAGATCCCCAAGGCTTGAAGGGTAGAATGGTCCGCGCTTGGCGCAAGATTCATAGGAAAGGAAGGAAGGAGTTGGGTCCTAAGAATTGTGTTGCTATGGAGCCTTACACTGCTTGGGTTAGGAAGAGAGCGTCTGAGTATCTCATGCCTTACGAGTATCCGAGACCTACACCTTTGGTTATGGTTGGGCCTTCAACCCTCCCTAACCAAGGAGTAGAGGAGTTGAGAGACGAAGACCTATCACGTGCCTGGATCCGTGAAAGGGAAGAGTTGCTTCAGCAGATTAAGGAGAAGGATGCTTTGATTGAGTTCCTCGAGCATCAAGTTATTGATGATCCTGATGATGCATGGACTTCTCTACTTCCTCAGTCTTCCAAGTTTTGGAAGAGGAAGTATGATCGACTCGCCAAAGAGAAGGCGGATATGGAGGCAGCCTACGAGAGGGAGGTGAAGAGGCTTCGCGCATCTTATCTTCCTGTGTCCCGAGCTTTAGATGATTGTTTCTAGGGATCCATAGGATGATTATTTTCCTCTTCTCTTGTATATTATTGACAATGCTGTACTTCTTTTCCCTGATATTATTTGATGAGATATTTCCATATGTGATAAATGTTTAATATTTCCAAAGTTTGCAAATAAAACCCTAGAGTTCCTTTGAAATAAAAAACAAATCATATGCACAAGCATTGCATGCATCATGTGCATAAGCAGGTTTTGTTCCCGGCTTCTTGTCCTGTGGTCTAACTCTGTGTTCTTCATTTATTTTGAAGACAAGCTGACTCACCGGTACTACACTAGAGCCAACATTTCAAGACTGATGGATCATCTAGAACAAGAGAACCGTGAACTCAAGGAGGAAGTGGCTAGATTAAGTGCCTTGATGGAATCATTCTTGGCTGCCCAGAGCCAGTCTTCTCCGACGCCTTCAACTCTTCCCCAGAGGACAATCATCTCTGAGATTGTCTCCTCAACTGTGCCTGCAGCTAGTGCATACTTTGCTCCAACGTCCATGCCAGCCGGATTCCCGTGGGGGATGCCTCCCAATTTCATGCCTGAGGGTCCTGCTCCTACCTTTGCTTCTATGCCGGCATCTAGCCCGGTCCTTGCTGTTCCTCCTCCTATCGTACATACCATGCCTAGAGTAGACGACACCATCTATCATTCTGAGCCGTCTGAGGGCCCAGATGTCTATGAGAAGATGGACGCTATGTACGATCAATTTCTTGAGCTTCGCAAGGAATTGAAAACTCTTAGAGGAAAGGACCTTTTTGGCAAGTCTGCTGCCGAACTTTGTTTAGTTCCCAATGTGAAGATCCCTGTAAAATTCAAGGTCCCTGACTTTGAAAAATACAAGGGAAATACTTGTCCTCTCAGCCACCTGGTCATGTACGCCAGGAAGATGTCGACTCAGACCGACAATGATCAATTACTCATCCACTACTTTCAGGACAGTTTGTCCGGTGCCGCCCTGCGTTGGTATATGTGTTTAGACAGTGCGAACATCCGATCCTTCAACGACCTTGGCGAGGCCTTCGTCAAGCAGTACAAGTATAATGTGGATATGGCTCCGATAGGGATCAATTGAGGGCCATGTCCCAGAAGGACAAGGAAACATTTAAAGAGTACGCCCAGAGGTGGCGAGAGTTGGCAGCACAGATTGTGCCTCCGCTAGAAGAGAAGGAAATGACCAAGATCTTTCTGAAGACCTTGAGTTCATTCTATTATGAGTGGATGGTTGCTAGCGCTCATTCTGACTTCACCGAGATGGTGAATATAGGGATGCGTTTAGAAGAAGGGGTTAGAGAAGGGCGTCTAACCAGAGAAGAAGGCTCTTCTGCCAAACGTTATGGGGCGTTTGCAAAGAAGAAAGATGGAGAGGCACATGCTATGACCTCCCATGTGAAACCAAGAAGACCCTTTGTGAGGAGGAAGACCGTGCGTCCCGCCGGTAACTAGCATCAGGTGGCTCACATAACACGTGTCTTCAGAGACAATCAACAGTATCAGCAACATAGCAACAATCAGCAACCACATCCGCAATATCAGCATCAACATCACCGTCCACAACAGCAGGCCTACCAGCCTCAAAACAGTAATCAAACCAGCACGAGTTACGAGAGGAAAAAGGTCACTTTCGATCCTATTCCGATGACGTATGCAGAATTATATCCCTCTTTGATAGAGAGGAAGTTGATTACTCCGAGAGACCCACCGGCTATACCTGCTAACCCCCAATGGTGGTATAAGCCTGAATTACACTATGTTTACCACTCCGGTGCTCCCGGCCACGACGTGGAGAATTGTTACCCTTTGAAGACCAAGGTGTAAGAACAAAAATTGTTCTACAACAGATTCCATGATTTTGATGATAACAAAGGATGAAACCAAAAATGGCACCCTAACGAAAAGTTTCTAAGTGTGCAGGGTTCTAAGGAAAGAAGGAAGAGATCTGATGACGTCATCAGATACAAAATCATATCAGATACAAATTATCAGAAGATCAGAAGCATCTGAAGTAGAAACACGCTCAAGAAGTTCTAACTCTGAGCAAAACAGCAGAACATCAGAAGCATCTGAAGAAGAAGTGCACTCTAGAAGTTCTGACTCTGAACAACGGTATATTATTCCAGAAACTCTCAGCATCATCTGAAGACATCATCAGAAGCTCCGAATCAACACAGGAATATTCCAAGATTCCCAGAGTCACGCAGACTTTGATAATGGAGTTCCTAATACAGAAAGAGTAACGTTAACTTCAAATTCAAATGGAAAGGAACTATTTTTGGAAAGAAGTTATTCGGGGAGACAAAGTTGTTTTGGCAAGAAACAACAGAAGTTTTGGCATTAATTCCTATTCAAGACAAATTATCTGCCATCAATTTCAACGGTCCTTCACTCCTATATAAAGGACAGCAATCAACATTGAGAGGCGCGCAAGCATACACTGAAACATTCTCTCTCTCTCTCTCAATATTTTCACAAAGCTTTTGCTTAGAACGTGAAACACTTTTGTTCTTACTATTGTAATATTTGCTTATCTTAGAAGCACTCTAGATTACATTGTATTTTTATCTATTGCTTTATTTCCTCAAGTGACTCTGCGCAGTCTGTATACTTGAGAGGACTAAGAGATCTTTCTCTTAGACGTTGGTTGTAAACAATCTTTCAAGATTAGTGGATTAAGTCCTTGTTGAAGGCGAAATCACCTTGGCCGAGTGGACTGGAGTAGCTTTGTGTTATAAGCGAACCAGTATAAATTCCTTGTGTGGTCTTTATATTGAAAAGCGCTTATTTTCCAAACAATTCAAACCCCCCTTTCTTGTTTTTTCTCACCTTCAATTGGTATCAGAGCTTCGGCTCTGTTATTGATTTTCTAATCAAACACTTAACAGTGTAGAGAGATCCAGAACGAGAAAAACTATGGCCCACACAAATGAAAGAGACAGTTACAATGCTAAGCCTCCTGTTTTTGATGGAGAGAAATTCGACTACTGGAAAGATAGAATTGAAAGTTTCTTTCTGGGTTATGATGCTGACCTCTGGGACATTGTCACAGATGGATACACACCTCCAGTCTCAGAAAATGGAATTGAAGTTCCCAGAAGTAAGATGTCAGAAGATCAGAAGCGTGTCTTCAAAAATCACCACAAGGCCAGAACCATACTTCTCAATGCTATATCTTACAACGAGTATGAAAAGATCACCAACAGAGAAACAACCAAAGACATACTTGACTCTCTGAAGATGACTCATGAAGGAAACTACCAAGTCAAAGAGACAAAGGCTCTGGCGCTTATCCAGAAATATGAAGCTTTCAAAATGGAAGATGACGAAGCCATAGAGGTAATGTTCTCTAGATTCCAAACTCTTATTGCAGGTCTCAAGGTTCTAGACAAAGGATACACAACTGCAGACCACGTCAAAAAGATAGTCAGAAGTTTGCCAAAGAAGTGGAGACCCATGGTCACTGCCCTGAAGCTGTCAAAGGATCTGAACAATATCAGTCTTGAAGAGCTTGTCAGTTCCCTCAGAAGCCATGAGATTGAACTAGAGGAAGATGAGCCTCAGAAAAAGAACAAGTCTGTAGCATTAAAGTCCAGATCTGAAAGACGCAAATCTGACAGAACCAAAGCTTTCCAGGCAGAAACTGAAGATGCTGATGACTCTGAACCAGAAGATTCTGATGATGAAGAAGAATTGTCCCTACTGACCAGAAGAGTTAAACAACTCTGGAAGAAGAGGAACAACAACTTCAGAAGACCAAGACCCAGAGGGGATCGATCAGAATCAACCTCAAAAGGTAAAACTAACAAAGATATTACTTGTTATGAATGTAAAGAAACAGGTCACTACAGGAATGAATGCCCCAAGCTAAAGAAAGACAATCCCAGAAAAGAAAGTTTCAAGAAAAATACCTTCAGGACAAAGAAAGGACTAATGGCTACCTGGGATGATAGTGAATCTGGTTCATCAGAATCTGACTCTGATGAACAGGCCAATGTGGCATTTATGGCTACCACGTCCAGAAGCAGCTCAGATGAAGAATCTGAAGAGGTATTTTCTGAACTCTCTCGATCTGATCTAGAATCATGCCTGTCAGAAACTCTTAGCTCATATCAGAAATTAAAACAAAAGTTTAAAAATGTTAAAGGCTGTCTTGAAGCAAAATTTGAAGAATGTGGCAAACTTGAGATGACAATTCTAGCACGTGAAGATAAAATCAGATCTTTAACATTAGAAAGAGATGGAGCAAAAAGAAAATGTTTAGAATTGGAAGAAGCGTTATCTCAAGCTCCACAGACTTCAAATACAATAATTTATAAATACGAAGAAGCCTTTCAAGAATTTCTGAAAAATGGGATAGGTAGGAGTGTCATGGCATCCATGATTTATGGAGTCAGTCAGAATAATAAAAAGGGAATCGGGTATGATCCTAAGGAAGATAAAACTTCTACTGGTGACCAACTTAAATCTTCATTTTCATATCACTATACGCACACACAAGAACAAAAATTTGAAAATGCTAGAAAACCCAAAGTTATAAGAAACTCTGGGAAAACTAATCAGAAAGGACCCAAGAAACTTTGGGTACCAAAAGATAAGATTGTTTATGTTGCAGATATCCTATGCAGCAAAGTTCAGACACCAGTCATGGTACCTAGACTCTGGATGCTCGCGACACATGACGGGAAGAAAGTCTATGTTCCAAAGCCTGGAACTTAAAGACGCTGGATTCATAGGCTTCGTAGGAGATCAGAAAGGAAGGATCAGAGGCTCCGGAACTATTGGTAATGGTACTCTTCCCTCTATATCTGATGTTCTTTACGTAGAAGGATTAATGCATAATTTGTTATCCATAAGTCAATTAAGTGATAACGGTTAAGACGTGATCTTTAATCAAAAAACATGTAAAGCCATAAATCAAAACAATGGTTCAGTCCTATTCACAGGCAAGAGGAAAAACAACATTTATAAAATCAATCTTTCTGATTTAAAAGAACAAAATGTTAAATGTCTGATGTCTGTTCACGAAGAGCAATGGGTGTGGCATAGACGCTTGGGCCACATTAGCATGAGGAAACTTTCTCAGCCAAATAAACTCGAGTTAGTCAGAGGCCTACCTAAACTGAAGTTCTCTTCAGATGCTCTATGTGAGGCATGTCAGAAAGGAAAATTTTCAAAAACATCCTTCAAAAAGAAAAATGTTGTTTCTACCTCTAAGCCTTTGGAACTTCTCCACATTGACTTATTTGGTCCTGTGAAAACAGCATCAGTCAATGGAAAGAAGTATGGACTAGTCATTGTTGATGATTACAGTCGCTGGACATGGGTGAAATTCCTAAAGCACAAGAGTGAGTCTCACTCTGTATTCACCAGTTTCTGCTCAAAAGTGCAAAAAGAATTTGACTCTAAGATTATCAGAGTCAGAAGTGATCATGGTGGGGAATTTGAAAATAAATCCTTTGAGGAATTATTTGACTCTAATGGAATATCCCAGGATTTCTCCTGCCCTAGAACTCCACAACAAAATGGAGTTGTAGAGAGGAAGAATAGGACACTTCAAGAGATGGCTAGAACTATGATCAATGAAACTAATGTGGCAAAGCACTTTTGGGCCGAAGCTATAAATACAGCGTGTTACATTCAGAATAGAATCTCCATAAGACCTATTCTGGATAAGACTCCCTATGAACTGTGTAAAGGAAGGAAACCAAACATTTCATATTTTCATCCATTTGGATGTTATTGCTTTATTTTAAACACTAAAGAACATCTGAACAAGTTTGATTCCAAAGCATAGAAAGGTATTATGTTAGGATACTCAAAACGCTCTAAAGGCTACAGAGTATACAACACAGAAACCAAAATTGTGGAAGAATCAATTCATGTCAGATTTGATGATAAGCTTGACCCTGAAAAGTCAAAGCTAGTTGAAAATTTTGCAGATTTAGAAATCACTCTTGCAGGGTCTGACAAAGCTCCAGAAGCAACTGTCACTCAGAACTCTGAGGAAATTAAATCCCCAGAAATCCCAAAGAAAGTTAAAAGTCGTATCAACGTATCTGAAGATTTGATTCTGGGCAACAAGGACGAACCTGTCAGAACCAGATCTACTTTCAGGACCTCTGAAGATACTCCTCTGGGACTAGTGTCTCTGATCGAGCCTACATCCTGTGATGAAGCACTTCAAGATAATGACTGGGTGTCAGCCATGCAAGAAGAATTAGATCAATTCACAAAGAATGATGTCTGGGATCTTGTTCCAAAGCCCAGAGGCACTCACGTTATTGGAACCAGATGGGTATTCAGAAACAAGCTGAATGAGAAAGGAGAAGTCGTCAGAAACAAAGCTCGACTGGTAGCTCAAGGTTACAGTCAACAAGAAGGTATTGACTACAATGAAACCTTTGCTCCAGTCGCAAGGTTAGAATCTATTCGTCTTCTTGTCTCTTTTGCTATAAACCACTCTATCAAATTATATCAAATGGATGTCAAGAGCGCATTCCTTAATGGTTATATATCAGAAGAAGTGTATGTCAACCAACCTCCAGGTTTTGAAAATCCAAAATTTCCAGAACATGTTTTTAAACTTAAAAAATCTTTATATGGACTTAAACAAGCTCCCAGAGCTTGGTATGAACGTTTAAGCAACTTTCTTCAGGAACACAATTTTATCAGAGGAAAAGTTGACTCCACACTCTTCTGTAAGAGCCTTAACAATGATCTCATGATATGCCAGATATACGTTGATGATATTATTTTTGGTTCAGCTAACGCCTCTGTTTGTCAAGAATTTTCCGAGTTAATGCAGGCAGAATTTGAAATGAGCTTAATGCAAGAACTAAAGTTCTTTCTGGGAATTCAAATTAATCAAACTTCAGAAGTTACATACGTTCATCAAAGCAAATACATTAAAGATGTTCTGAAGAAATTTGACATGGCTGAATGCAACTCTGCAAAGACTCCCATGCATCCAACATGCATTCTGGAAAAGGAAGAAGTCAGTAAAAAGGTTTGTCAGAAGCTCTATCGTGGTATGATAGGCTCTCTTCTCTATCTGACAGCTACTCGACCTGATATTCTCTTCAGTGTCTGTCTTTGTGCCAGATTCCAATCAGATCCTAGAGAAACTCACTTAATAGCAGTTAAGAGAATTCTCAAATATCTGAAAGGAACTCCTAACCTGGGCCTGATGTATGAGAAAACATCAGAGTATAGACTTTTGGGTTACTGTGATGCAGATTATGCAGGAGATAGACTGGAACGAAAAAGCACATCTGGAAATTGCCAGCTCCTAGGAAACAATCTGATATCCTGGGCCAGCAAGAGACAGTCAACTATCGCTCTATATACTGCAGAAGCAGAATACATCTCAACATCACTGTGCACAACTCAGATGCTCTGGATGAAGAATCAGTTAGAAGATCTGCAAATTTTCGAGAGTAACATTCCTATCTTCTGTGATAATACTGCTGCCATTTGTTTAAGTAAGAATCCCATTCTACACTCCAGAGCTAAGCACATTGAAATAAAACATCATTTTATCAGAGACTATGTTCAGAAAGGGATAGTAACATTGAAGTTCATTGATACAGATCATCAATGGGCAGATATCTTTACTAAGCCCTTGGCTGAAGATAGATTTCTTTTTATCTTAGAAAATCTGAACATTCAAAATTGCCCTGAATAAATTGTGCCTCTGAGAATGTAAAATGAGACTCTGACATAAACAAATGTATCTCTGCCTCTGACTCTGATACTTCTACCAAGTTAAGAAGATATCTGAGTTAGAAATCTCCAGGAACCAATCCTTTGGTATTTCTGAAGATCAGATACATCAAACCACGTGGAGCACTTAGCGTCTAACCCTAGAACTTCTAGACAGCTGTCCAGAAGAAAATCAAAGGGCAAACGCTTAAGATCTCCTCGAGCAGTGTGCATACTGTTGGGATTAGACATTCATTAATGAGCCTTAATCATTTCTCCCCCAAGCGTGCTAACTTGTTTTTTGTGCTAACGCTGAATCGTGTGTCGTTTTGCATGTGTTTTTGTTTAGGGTATTTAAACACTCCTCTCACATTTCACACACTTATCACTCTCACTCACTCTCAAACTTCTCTGAAGCAATTCTGCAAGCAGTTCTTCTTCAACTCATCTTCATCAACTATGGATGCTCAACAACAACAAGTTTTCAACTTTTCACAACAAATGGAATCCAACACTACTGCCCAAAGTTCAAGCATTCCCTCTCCAACAGTTACAGGCGTATCCATTACTCCAGTGTACAAGGAACCCCATGTTCTTGATCGTGAGCCTCATATCAACCTGGCAACTCCCTTTGAGGGACTGGAAGTTTTATGTGAATCACTGGTAGACTTCAACAACATGAAGAGAAACAGAGTTGATCTTACTGAAGAACTCCGTCAACAAGGTTGGGAAAACTACTTCCAAAGGCTCTATGGCCCTGTTTACCCAAATCTCATCAAGGAATTCTGGAGATTTGCTGACGCTGATGATCACTTCATCGTCTCCTACGTGTTGGGGGTCAAGATAGTGATCACTGAAAAATCAATTGCTTCATTACTGAATATGGAGAAAACTGGAGGAAGAAGGATCTATGACATCAACCCTAGATCAAGGTACATTGCCCAGGTAATCAATCCCACTATCTTCAAACTCAACACTGAAGGCAATCCATCAAAGAACAAAGAACTTCATCAAAACCTCAGAGTATGGCTCAAGATCATTCTGGGAACCATTCATCACCGCCCAGCATCGAACTCCTTTGACTACATCAATACAGATCAAAAGTGTATTCTGTATTGCATTCACAAGGGTTTGAAGCTCTGCCTCCCAGCACTACTCTTCAAATATCTCAGAGACTCTGTACGGGAGACCAGAAACAACATGAAACCCAGAACCTACATCCCTCTGGGAAGGCTTCTGTCTGATGTTTTCATCGAAAATGGGCTTGTAGATCATCTGGAGAAGAACAAGCTTATGGAAGATCTGGCGATAGATACCGGAAGGCCTCTGAACTCTAGAAACCTGAAGAGTATGGGGATTCTGAAGAAGATTCAATTCAAACCCACGCTGGACACCTCCTGGGACGCCTTGAAAGATCAGAGGAAGCTGCCACATGGTCTTGCAAGGTTCTACAAAAATGAACCCAGAGAAGCAATCCTTCACTATATACAGCGTCTGAAGGATGAAGGAGTTGACATCTCTGACTTCAGATTGGACGATTGTCTAGATTCAGAAGAAGACTTCATCAGGTTCAAAAGAGGTCCCTCTAAGAAGAAGTCCTCAAAGGCAAAGAAAGCAAGGCTAGGAGAAACTTCTGAAACAAGATCTCCAGCGCCTCTGCAAGTATCTACTGGTAAGTCTGCTCCCTCAATTCCCTCTGAACCTCTTATGGTTTCCTCTAATCGTCTCCCAACACCTATATACACCACCTCTGAAACCCCACCTTCTACAACCAAAACCTCACAACCTCTACCTAAATTTAATCCTGCCCATACATCACTACCTCTATCAGAAGTTGAAGAACTCAATCAAACCACCTCTTCATCTTCAAACCCAGAATCACCCCCTACCTTATCCTCTCCTCTGACCCAGAACCTTCTGACCCCGCTTCTCCCACTTTAACCCACCTTTACTCTCTAAACCAAAACTCACAACAACCACAACAACCTCCACCTGAACCTGAAGTCACTTCACCACCCCCAGAACAAACAACCAACGACCCTTCTGAAGCCCAACCCTCTGACATCACCCTCCAAAACACTTCCGCTGAACCTGAACCTCTAACATTAAACTTAAACCCTCCAAACTCTCCACCCCAAACATCTGAACCCAAACCTGAACATTCCATGCCTACCCTTGAGGAAGCCATAATGTTGTTCGCAGGGGCTTCAGTATAGAAGGTCAAGTCTCTGACCATTAACTCTGGTATCAGTGATGATCCTGACTCTGTAAGGACACACTGGAACAGAGTCATTGGCTGGATGACTTCTGAAGTTTTCAAACTGAAGCACATCTCTGAGCAAGTCAGAAACGACTTCATCAGAGATGCTGAGGCAAGACTACAGGAAAGACTTGCCAGAGAAGCTGAGGAAGAAGCCAGAAGACAAGAAGAAGAAAGAGCTCGACAGGCAGAAATCCAAAGGGCAAAGGAAGCTGAAGCCAAAGCTCTGGCCGATGCTGCTGCTGCCGCTGAAGCTGAAGCTCAAGCTGAAGCGAAGGCCGCTGCTGAAGCACAGAGTGCTTTGACTCAGGGGGAGTCCTCCACTGTTGTCCCTATGGTTCTCCAGACACTTGAAGAACTTAAGAAAGACCAGAAGGAACTCCGTGCCAGAATGGATAAACAGGATACCGTCAACGACAATATTCAGAACATGCTGGCTCAACTGCTTCAGAGGATGCCTCCTCCTCCCAACCCTTCGGCACTTAGGATCTTTTGCTTGTTGCTGTTCTTACCTTGTTTCTGATGTTTTTTTTTGTTTTTTTTGCTTTTGTCTCTGTTGCTCTTCTATCTGAATATAATTTCTATTTTGACTAATTCTGTTTAAGTCTTTTTGATTCTGATAAAAAGGGGGAGAAATCGAATATAGCTCTGATGAAATAAATTGCCTAATACCTTAAGCACTCTGCAACATACTATTTCTTAAAAATAAATTCATCTAACACTGGACTTAAGAAATTGCAGAAGGAATCAAGAAACCTCATTGCTTGGAAGCTCTGGTAAGAACTTCTGAACTCCCTAGCTCATCTCAGGGGGAGCATCTGATCTGATATTTGTTATGTTTCATCTGCTACTTAAGTTTGTTTTGTCATCATCAAAAAGGGGGAGATTGTAAGAACAAAAATTGTTCTACAACAGATTCCATGATTTTGATGATAACAAAGGATGAAACCAAAAATGGCACCCTAACGAAAAGTTTCTAAGTGTGCAGGGTTCTAAGGAAAGAAGGAAGAGATCTGATGACGTCATCAGATACAAAATCATATCAGATACAAATTATCAGAAGATCAGAAGCATCTGAAGTAGAAACACGCTCAAGAAGTTCTAACTCTGAGCAAAACAGCAGAACATCAGAAGCATCTGAAGAAGAAGTGCACTCTAGAAGTTCTGACTCTGAACAACGGTATATTATTCCAGAAACTCTCAGCATCATCTGAAGACATCATCAGAAGCTCCGAATCAACACAGGAATATTCCAAGATTCCCAGAGTCACGCAGACTTTGATAATGGAGTTCCTAATACAGAAAGAGTAACGTTAACTTCAAATTCAAATGGAAAGGAACTATTTTTGGAAAGAAGTTATTCGGGGAGACAAAGTTGTTTTGGCAAGAAACAACAGAAGTTTTGGCATTAATTCCTATTCAAGACAAATTATCTGCCATCAATTTCAACGGTCCTTCACTCCTATATAAAGGACAGCAATCAACATTGAGAGGCGCGCAAGCATACACTGAAACATTCTCTCTCTCTCTCTCTCAATATTTTCACAAAGCTTTTGCTTAGAACGTGAAACACTTTTGTTCTTACTATTGTAATATTTGCTTATCTTAGAAGCACTCTAGATTACATTGTATTTTTATCTATTGCTTTATTTCCTCAAGTGACTCTGCGCAGTCTGTATACTTGAGAGGACTAAGAGATCTTTCTCTTAGACGTTGGTTGTAAACAATCTTTCAAGATTAGTGGATTAAGTCCTTGTTGAAGGCGAAATCACCTTGGCCGGGTGGACTGGAGTAGCTTTGTGTTATAAGCGAACCAGTATAAATTCCTTGTGTGGTCTTTATATTGAAAAGCGCTTATTTTCCAAACAATTCAAACCCCCCTTTCTTGTTTTTTATCACCTTCACAAGGTTCAAGACCTTGTGAGGTGTGGCATTCTATGTTTCGAGGACGTAGGTCCTAATGTGAAGAAGAACCCATTGCCCGAGCATGGGAAATCTGTCAACATGGTCCAGGGTTGCCCTGGCAAGTACAAAGTCAAATATGTCAGTCATATTCGACAGTCTCTTGTCGAAATACATCGTTTGCTATGTGATTACAGTCATTATGAGCACGACCATGATAGATGCCGAGTATGCTCTGTTAACCGATTGGGTTGTCGCCAGGTGCGCAAGGATATTTAGGAAATGCTGGATGAAAGAGTCATTGAGATTCTTCAGAATAGGAATGTTGACGAAGATGAGCCTGAGGTCAACGTAATTTCCCCAGTATTCCGGATGCCCGAGCCTGTTATCATCAAGTATGATGGTAGCAAGCAAAAGGTTTCTCCTGTTCTTATCATTAAGCCTGCCGGTCCAGTACCGTACTCTTCCGAAAAGGAAATTCCCTTTCGTTACAACGTTGTTGCTGTAGAAGATGGGAAAGAAGTATCCTTACCATCCTCCTCTGTGGTTAATATTACGGATGTAAGTGGTTTGACCCGCAGCGGTCGTGTGTTTTCAGCATCTCCCAAGCCCCAGGCTAATGTTGATTTTGTTGAACGCCTGATTGGGAATGCTGTGAGCACCCCAAATCCGGCACCTGTTGTTAAGCCCTCCTCTACATTGATAACTCCTACTTCTGTTGGCCGAAGCGGCAATGTGAAAGAAGACTGTGATGAGATGCGAGGCTCATCAAGAGAAGTGAGTACAATGTTATAGACCAGCTTCTACAAACGCCATCCGAAATATCAGTATTATCTTTGCTATTGAATTCAGAACCACATAGAGAGGCACTGCAGAAGGTATTGGATGTGGCATATGTAGATCATGATGTCACAATAGAACAATTCGATAGCATTGTTGCAAACATGACTGCTTGTAACAATTTGAGTTTCTGTGACTCTGATCTCCCTGAGGAGGGAAGAGACCACAACTTGGCTTTACATATTTCTATGAACTGCAGAGACAATGCCATGTCCAATGTGCTGGTGGACACTGGGTCATCACTGAATGTATTGTCGAAATCTACTCTCTCGAAGCTGTCATATCAAGGGCCTCCCATGAGGCAGAGTGGAGTAGTTGTGAAAGCTTTCGATGGGTCGCGTAAAACTGTGATTGGGGAAGTTGATCTCCCGATCAAGATCGGACCAAGTGATTTCCAGATTACCTTCCAGGTTATGGATATTCACCCATCATATAGTTGTCTCTTAGGCAGACCATGGATTCACGAGGCAGGCGCCGTGACATCCACCCTACACCAGAAACTGAAATTCGTGAAGAACAAGAAGCTGGTAGTGGTAGGGGGAGAGAAGGCTCTCCTGGTTAGCCATTTGTCTTCCTTCTCATACATATATGTTGAGGATGAAGTTGGAACTCCTTTCCAAGCTTTATCTATAGCTAAGCCTATTGAGAAAAGAACTCCTTCATTTGCTTCCTATAGAGATGCGAAGTTGGCCATTGAGTGTGGTGCAACTGCCGGCTTAGGAAAAATGATTGAGCTAGAAGACAACAAATCTCGGGCTGGCATAGGCTTTTCTTCTGGGGTTTTCAACGAGAAAGGGCTGTTCAAGAGTGGAGGTTTCATTCACATTGGTCAGGATGAAGAAGCTGCTGCTGTCTTGGAAGAAGATACAGAGGATTCTGGAAATTTCATTATCCCTGGAGGGGTCTGCAACAATTGGGCCGCTGTGGATATTCCTACAGTTATCCATAAGTCAGCGTAATGATCACTTTGTTTAAAAACCCTTCTCCCATGCCAAAAGGAGGAGTGATGACATTGTTGGCGCATAAATACAATGATATTTTCATTCAATAAATTCATGTTAAATGTTTGTTTTTCCAATTATTTTTTCCTTTTCGTTTTTGCATGAAATTGATGATCACATAAAACCCTGAAAAACAAAATAAAATCAATCTTTTCATCTGCATAATGATTTGCCTTGTTTGATTTCTAAAAGCTTTTCATATCCAAAATCATTATGCAGGTTGATCAAACCCATTGAACATAATGATCCAACACCATCTCCCAACTTTGAGTTCCCTGTATTTGAGGCGGAAGAAGATGATGTTGAAGAGATTCCTGACGAGATTACCCGTCTACTTGAGCATGAAGAGAAGATCATTCAGCCGCATCTTGAGAATCTGGAAACAATCAACTTGGGGTCTGAAGATTGTGTGCGAGAAGTGAAGATTGGGGCACTCCTTGAAGAGTCTGTTAAGAAGGGGTTGATTGAATTGCTACGAGAATATGTCGACGTCTTTGCCTGGTCATATGAAGATATGCCTGGTCTGGATACAGATATCGTGCAACATTTCCTGCCTTTGAAGCCTGAGTGTGTGCCTGTGAAGCAAAAGCTCAGAAGAACTCATCCTGATATGGCAGTAAAGATCAAAGAGGAAGTTCAGAAGCAAATTTATGCAGGGTTCCTGGTGACTTCTACATATCCTCAATGGGTGGCCAATATTGTGCCCGTGCCTAAGAAAGATGGAAAAGTCCGAATGTGTATGGACTATAGAGACTTGAATAAAGCTAGTCCCAAAGATGATTTCCCTCTACCACATATTGATATGTTGGTAGACAATATAGCTAAATTCAATGTCTTCTCTTTTATGGATGGATTTTTCGGATATAACCAGATCAAGATGGCACCCGAGGATATGGAGAAGACAACATTCATCACACCTTGGGGAACATTCTGTTATCGAGTGATGCCCTTCGGTCTGAAGAACGCCAGAGCCACGTATCAACGAGCTATGACCACCTTGTTTCATGATATGATGCACAAGGAGATTGAGGTATATGTTGACGATATGATTGCTAAGTCAAGAATGGAAGTTGAACATGTAGAGCACTTGTTGAAGCTTTTTCAGCGTTTGAGGAAGTACAAGCTTCGTCTGAACCCCAACAAGTGTACATTTGGAGTCCGTTCTGGAAAATTACTGGGCTTTATTGTTAGTGAAAGAGGTATTGAGGTTGATCCTGCAAAGGTCAAAGCAATACAAGAGATGCCTGCGCCCAAAACTGAGAAACAAGTCCGAGGTTTTCTTGGCCGCTTGAATTATATTTCTAGATTCATATCCCACATGACTGCCACATGTGCGCCGATATTCAAGCTCCTCCGAAAAGATCAGTCCCATGATTAGACCGAGGATTGCCAGAAAGCTTTCGACAGTATTAAAGAGTACTTGTCTGAACCTCCGATCCTGTCTCCGCCCGTGGAAGGAAGACCTTTGATCATGTATCTGACTGTTCTTGAAGACTCAATGGGTTGTGTCCTTGGTCAGCAAGACGAATCAGGGAAGAAAGAGTATGCTATTTACTACCTGAGCAAGAAGTTCACCGATTGTGAGTCTCGATACTCAATGCTTGAGAAGACATGCTGTGCTTTGGGTTGGGCTGCTAAGCGCTTACGTCAGTATATGATAAATCATACGACTTGGTTGATATCCAGAATGGATCCAATCAAGTACATCTTCGAGAAGCCTGCTTTAACAGGGAGGATTGCCCGTTGGCAGATGTTGTTATCTGAGTATGATATTGAGTATCGAGCTCAGAAAGCTATTAAAGGTAGTATCTTGGCTGACCACTTAGCTTACCAGCCGATTGAAGATTATCAGTCAGTTCAGTATGACTTCCCAGACGAGGAGATTCTGTATTTGAAGATGAAAGATTGCGATGAGCCTACACTCGATGAAGGGCCAGAGCCTGGTTCCAGATGGAGTATGGTGTTTGATGGCGCTATAAATCAGTATGGAAATGGTATTGGGGCAGTGATTATTACTCCTAAGGGCACACATATTCCTTTTACAGCGAGGCTAACTTTCAATTGCACGAATAATATGGCTGAGTATGAGGCCTGCATTATGGGATTGAAGGAATGTATTGATCTTAGGATCAAGCACCTTGATGTTTATGGTGATTCGGCCCTCGTTGTTAATCAGATTAAGGGTGAATGGGAAACGAATCAGCCTGGTCTCATTCCATATAGAGATTATGCGAGGAGGATTTCAACGTTCTTTACTGAGGTTGACTTCCATCATATTCCTCGAGATGAGAATCGGATGGCAGATGCTCTTGCTACACTTGCTTCAATGATTGTGGTAAAACTTTGAAATGAAGTTCCCAATATCATTGTAATGCGCTTGGACAGACCAACTCATGTGTTTGCAATAGAAGGAGCGAAAGATGATAAGCCATGGTATTATGAGATCAAGTATTTCCTTCAGAACCAGGTTTACCCGCCTGGGGCATCTGTGAAGGATAGGAAGACTTTGAGGAGATTGTCAGGCAGTTTCTACCTCCATGGCGAAGTGCTTTATAAGAGAAATTTTGACATGGTTCTGCTCAGATGCGTGGATAGACACGAAGCAGACCTGTTAATGACTGAGGTCCATGAAGGTTCATTTGGTACTCATTCCAACGGACATGCCATGGCTAGAAAGATGTTGAGAGCATGCTACTATTGGCTGACAATGGAGTCTTACTGCTGCAAATACGTGAAGAAATGCCATAAGTGTCAAATTTACGCAGATAAGATTCATATCCCTCCGACACTTCTGAACGTGATCTCATCACCTTGGCCTTTCTCCATGTGGGGAATTGACATGATTGGCATAATAGAGCCGAAAACGTCCAACGGATACAGATTTATTCTCATAGCAATTGATTACTTCACCAAGTGGGTTGGAGCGACATCATATGCAAATGTGACCAGGCAGGTGGTCGTGAAGTTTATCAAGAATCAACTCATATGCCGCTATGATGTGCCAGATAAGATCATTACCGATAATGGATCTAACTTGAACAATAAAATGATGAAAGAGCTGTGTAGTGAGTTCAAGATTGTGCATCATAATTCTTCTCCCTATAAACCCAAGATGAATGGGGCTGTTGAAGCTGCTAATAAGAATATCAAGAAGATTATCCAGAAGATAGTTGTCACGTATGAGGATTGGCATGAGATGTTTCCATTTGCTTTACATGGATATCAGACGTCTGTCTGTACTTCAACAGGGGCAACCCCTTTCTCTCTTGTTTATGGCATGGAAGCCGTACTCCCAATAGAGGTGGAGATCCCATTAATGAGAGTCTTGATGGAGGCCAAGTTGACTGATGATGAATGGATCCAGAGTTGTTATGACCAGTTGAATTTGATAGAAGAGAAGAGATTGACTGCCATGTGCCATGGTCAATTATACCAGCAAAGAATGAAGAAAGCTTTTGATAAGAAGGTCAAGCCTCGTATGTTCTGAGAAGGTGACCTTGTGCTCAAGAAAGTCTTGTCTTTCGCGCCCGATTCCAGGGGCAAGTGGACTCCAAACTATGAAGGTCCATATGTTGTTAAGAGAGCCTTTTCAGGCGGTGCTTTGATACTTACAACTATGGATGGGGAGGATTTCACTCGTCCTGTGAACTCAGATGCAGTCAAGAAATACTTCGCCTAAAAATAAAAAAACAGAATAGCTCGCTAAGTTGAAAACCCGAAAGGGCGACTTAGGCAAAAATGAGCGTCTCGGTGGATTGAAAACCCGAAAGGGCGATCCAGGCAAAAGTTAGAGACATGAAAAAAAAATGAATATTTGTATCCTGCTAGATTGAGTACCTCACCCTGGGGCAATCTAGGCAAAAATTAGGGATTTGGCAAGTAACTGCATCCTGACAAGACTTTGTTCTACAACTGTCATCCATCTGAGATTCTTGTTCATTCGTCGTCAACCGAAGTTTCAAATACATCGAATTCAGAATTGGTGGAGAAATGGTCATTATGTTCAATGTAGCCCTTTTCCAATATATATCACCAATTTCAAACTTGTAAAGATCTATGGAGTCTTGCCATTTGCAGACTACCATTCCATCAAATAAATTTGAGCCTTTTATCCAATTATTTGCACTCTTATTTGTTTATATTCAACAAACGTTTTGCATGCTTTTAATTGAGAAAATATCATTGTTTTGGAAAAATGAATTTTTCATAACTTGTTTTTAAACAAAGTGAACATTCACAATGATGAAAAAGATACTTAGGAGATCCTCAGTGCTCTCCCAAGGACGGTATGATCTCCAACAGGGTAAGACATTTGTTCATATTCCTGGCATGACTGTATTTTCTTCCTCCGGAGCCCTTTTTATGGTTTATCCTACTGAGTGGTATGCTTGATGATATATTCACCACTCTCCCCTTCAGCGGGGTAGCAACCTTTCCTCCTCAGCAGATGTGATCTCTTTGGTGAGTACGGTACTTGGTGGTTGATCCCCAGAATTCCTTTATCCCTCGGATAGATTCCCCAGTAGAGTTGCTTATGTGGCAGATTCTACCTGCGCAATAAACTCTTTCCCCAAGTTGTGATTGATGATTCATCCTCTGCAGAGATTTTGTTGTTTCCTGGCATCTCTGATCCCCGACAGATTGGATATTCTCCGATAATTTTGGCTTTCTCTCTCGAGATGTAGTACCGGATTTTTGTACTCCTTTGGAGCTGTTGGTGTTAGAAATGTCTGTTTGTCAGCATTCATCATACATAAACCACGCATATGTGCACATATTTTTCAAACATTTGGATATTCATATTGCATTTTTTTTGCCATATATCTTTTGTTTGTTATCCTCTGCTACTTGGTAATAAATTTTTCCCAAGCAAGATATCGGTGTCTGATCCCTCAATATAGAGAGTCAACCCCTTAAGCAGAAAGTGTTTATCTTTCCTTCCGCATTCCCCACTGAGTTATATCCTCGTGGACGACGGTTGTTTTCGCTTCCTCCCAACACATATATTGGGATAGGTTCCCCTATTAAGTTATATCCTCATTAGGACGAGTCTTAATTCAGTCTGCCTCTTTGGTTTGACCCTATATTGGCCTCTTGTGACTCTTTCTTGTGTTTCCCCGTGGTATAAATGAATAATTGCTCAGTAACCAGTAATCATTCATCCTATCCTCGGCGGAGTCTGTGGTTTCTACCCTTGTACCGGTAGTTGTAAACCCTATTTTCTCCCCTTTGCAGAGTTAACCTTGTTGTTCATCCTAGTCGATGACAGTTACTTTTCCGTGGTTTTCTACACCGTATCCGGTAAGATGTAATCCCCTCCTTGATGGTTATCATTATCCAATATTTGGTATTGATATTCCCTTTTCTCTTGGATAATTGTTCTGATTAGACAGTTTATCCCCAGCAAGCCATCTTTCATACCGATCGTCGGTAATGTTGGTTGCTCCCTTTGATTGGTCATCATTATATACCTAGTTTCGGTATCCCGATGCTTTTCTCTCTCGGTCGATCTATCCTTTATTAACCCAGTAACCGGTTGTGGATAATCTTCCATGCGAGTGTATTATCTACGTTTTGACGGTAATATATAATATATCTCATGCACTCTTTGGTCGAAGCTTTTTGTTCTTCCCCAGTTGAGTAAGATTCGTATCCCTGTTTTGGAATCGAATGTCCATCCCTTAATCGAGTTTTCTTTTTGCCCTCTTTTTGGATGATGAGTGTTTTGGGAATATTCCCCAATTCATGCTTTGGTTGGTCACCTATTATATGCCCAGTAATCGATATCCCTGGTGTTCCTTCCTTCTGCTCCCTATTATGACTTTTGTCCCCTGTGGAGTCAAATTTTCCTGAGTTGAGATATACCTTTTTAGGTCTTCCTCAGATGATTTGGTTGATTGATATCTCTCATCCTTATACCGGTGTTAGATATTCATTCTTCCCGAGCATGTTGTTCTCTCACCCTTATACCGGTGTTCAGATCACACGTCTCTTTGAGCTTATTACCCAGTAACCGGTAATACCTCATCCCGTTGCTTCCCCAGGAGAGTCCTTTTTGGATATCCCCAGTGAGGTCCCTCAGTGGACTATCCTCACCTGAGTCCGGATTTTTATCCGAAGTATCCATTGTGGATAATGTTGTTGTGTTGGCATATTCCCCAACACATGCACCTTCGAGTCAGCTCGAGTCTTTCCATTGGATTTACTCCCTTTGGAATTCTGTTCCCCAAGTTTTGAGTCGTGACCTGCTCACGCGTCTTCACCCTTTACTCCCCCAGAGTCTCTATCTCCCTAATGAGTGTATTACTCCTATGGATTGTCGTTTTCTCCGGGTTTCTTTTCTTCTTTGTGGACACATATCCCCACAGAGTTTGTACTATTTGCATGCATACATCTGCATCATGAGGTCTCTTTGGGGACCAAAATTCGTCTCTTTGTTATTATTTAAGCCTATTCTACCCCATCGAGACGAAGTTTTTAACCTTCACTTCTCCGGTTAGAATGACCTTAAGTAGGGGCATCTGTAAGACCCCAATTTTGTCCCTAAGATCCCTCATGGCATCATAACATTACATTTGCATTACCTCAAAGATCATTAGCATCTTGGTTCCTTTTGCCTATGGGTGGGACCTCCTTGTGAGTGGTTTGAGATCACCAAGCATGCTTGAATTGTATATCATTGCTTTTCTTATTTTGTTTACTAACCAAAAGCACAAAAATATGTCACTAACATCTTTTGTTTGTAGCTTGAGCAATCATAAAGTCAAAAGCTTCAAGAAGATCATTGGTACAAAGACATGGTCAAGGAGAGATGATAGTAAGCATGGTAATGGTTCCCAAAGCTCTCGTCCATCAAATATGCCTCCCTAGTATCTCAACTCATCATTTTGATCAAAGCAAGTCAAAGGGTTTGAGGTCTTGTTCTTCAAGGAAACCCTAATTCATCTGTGCACCACAATGCCTTGCTCCTGAAGCAACCTCAGTTCATGATCAAATACAAGCAAGGGAATTTCTTTAATTCATCATTTCATGCATGTTTGAACTTATTTGAGTATCCTCAATCATCAATTCATCAAGATATGAGGCATGGACTTGAGAAGTTGATCAATCAATTCATTTGACTATTTTGAAATGCACTGAGACCTAACTTTTTATGTGTTGGTCAAATGGAGATGGTTCCAAAAGCAAAAATGTTATTAAGGACAATATGAAAAACTTTCATGTTCATCAAAAATTTATTTGAAGCTTGGAAGGCCATCTGCCATTCCAATACATTATAGGTTATTTTGACTGAAACCCTAATTGTAGGTCAACTTCCCAAGGACATAAAGCATTCATGTTTTATGATTTTGAGGTGGGATCAAATGCATTGGAAAGCTTAAGATGTCTAATTCAAATGTTATGTTGAACAAAATTTCAAAATATCAAAGGAAATACATGTGATAATGCAAGACATTATAGGTCCCTTTTGACCAAATGCATTGAAAGTCAAAAAAGTCTAACTTCAAGTGCCCATAACTCTTTCATAAAAACTTCAAATGATGCAAAATTTAAGTCCATTTTGATTGTCTTGAAAAGATATACAACTTTAATGTTGGAGGTTTTTCCATTTGAGGCTTTCATCACCAAAACAGAAGGGCTTGAAAATTGGCCAAATTTGGAAACCTTGCCTTGACATGTTTTGCACATCACACTTTAAACTCAAATTTCATAAATTTCCACACTTGAAATGGATTTTTCCCAACATAAAAATTGTTCCTTACATCAATACCTTTCCAACCATTACTCACATGCTCATGTTTGGATTTTTTCATTGGGACTTTCGAAGAGATGAATGTTTAGGTACAAATGAGGAATTCACTTGAAATCTTGTTACATAAGCAATTGCCTTGCAAGTCACACGTCCAATTTCATTTGGCTGATGCTCAAAATTCATTTGGCATTGTTTTTAGGCCTTGTGCATGATCATGCAAGCCCATGCAATGAAGCTCCACATGCCATGCACACGGATTGATCACAAGCTCCTTGCCACTTCCTCTATAAATAGAGACCTCATTCCATTCATTTCACACACCTGATTCAACCTGAAATGCTGCAGAATTCTCTCCTAGCCATCACTAAAGAAGCAATTGCATTTCTCTCAAATTTTTCAGATCTAAAATTCAACTTCATCTGGTTGAATTCTTAGATCTAATGCTTCTAAACCTTCATCATTCATCTCATTGAACTTCTGTTTTAGCAAAGCAAGCAAGGCATCGAGCTCAAGCTACCAGAATTCAAGCACATACTCCAACTGGTATTTTCTTCGATTCTCATCATCCATGGACCTTTTTGCTTAGATCTAATGTTTTCTGAAGTCCTCACTTGAGAGGCAAGCTAGTGGTAGCTTCAATTTTGTTTTTCCTTGATCTATATTTTTCACACCTGAATCTTCCACCTCAGATTTCTCCATTTATAGGAATCTTGAGTGTGATTCAAGGTTACATGGGTGATGTACATCACCCCAGCTTCATTTTGGTATAAGAATCATGCATTTTCATTAAGGTTTGAAAACCTGCAAAATTGACCGGAATCTGCAAGCTCACCGGAGAAGAAGGTGGCTCCGGTGGCCGCCTGTTTCCAGTTTGAATCCTGGCCGTTGGATGTGATTCCCAGATCGAATCCTGACCATTGCTTGTTATGACTTTTATTTGTTTTCCATGTGATTGCATTGACCTTGGCTTACCATGAGCGCGCGCCTCTGGATCCTTGGATGTGCCAGCTCAATTAATAAACTCAGATCCAAGGGCTCTCGTTTTTTCCAATTTCTATTTTCTGTTTTAATTCCATTTTATTTTCTTAAATTCCATTTTATTTCAAAAATCAATATCTCTTTCATTTTTTATCCAAAAACTATGGGACCAATTGCATTATTTCTCAAATAATTTCTAGTTTCTATTTCTGATTTTTAATAATTTTTATTTTGTCATTTGATATTTTTTGTGAATTTTCTCTTTTCTGGTTATTTTTAATTCATTTTAAATAGTTTTTGATATTCAAAAAATGCAAAAAATATTTTCCTAACCTATTTGAATGATGATAGATCTATGAAAAATATTCTCATCAATTTTTGAATTGATTTGAGATTTATTTGAGATTTTAGTTCAATTAGGTTATTTTTATTCATTTTTAATTGATTAAAAATAGTTTCTGACTTTTAAAAATGCTGAAATTTTTTGTCAAACTTTGTTTGACCTTGTTGAACTTAGGATAAATTACTTAGACCTTTCAAGGTTGATTTGAGGTAATTTTGAAGTTTGACCTTTTCTTTTATTTTTTATTCAAGTTTATTTTAGATATTAAAAAATGCCAAAAATAGTTTATTCTTTTCTTGACTTCCAATCTTCATCTCACTTCTGTTTTTGATTGTTTGACCTTGACCTTCAATGTTATTGGTCAACATATGAGGATTGGTACATTGTATTTTATTTAATGCACTTTAATTTTGCCATTTCCATTTCTCTTATCCATTTTCTTCTTCATCTTCTTCTTCTTTTCTCCTTGATCAATGAGTTGAAGGTTGATAAGTTAGCATTGGTTAGGGAGATTTAATCTTCCTTGATTCAAATCTATTTCATCTTGATCAATTGATCAAGTGAATGGCTTTGCATTAAGGATAGGTTGTCTTCTAAATCATGCAAAAGGCTTAAACCAATACAAGATCAATTCTCATTTTCTTTTTGGCATGGCAAGTTGTTGGGACTTGGTTCACTAATCAAGACTTCTAACTTGTGTTGTTGCCTACATTATTATTGACCGGCCTCAGATAGTTGTGACTTCTATATAAGTCCAATTACGATTGCTTAACATAGCGCTAAATTTGCCTTATGGCACACTAATTACTAACACTAACTATTGACAATTAACATTTACTTTATGCAATTTACTTTTATGCAATTTACTATTCTTGCACATATTATCCATTTGCTTTTCTCTTTGCTCACTGTAAGACCCCAATTTTGTCCCTAAGATCCCTCATGGCATCATATCATATCATATCATTACACCAAGGATCTTTGTACACCTTTGCTTCCCTCCTAGTGGGTGGGTTATCTTGTGAGTGTGGTTCTTGATCACCAAGCATGTTTTGCATTTGTGTATCATTTCTTTTCATCTATCTATTAACAAAAAGTATAAAAATATTGTCATCTAACCATGTTACTTGCAGATGAAGCCAGCTAGGTCAAATCAGTCAAAACAGTCATTGAGCAATAGATGGTGGCCATTCTTGAAGAATTTGGGCACCATGATCATTCATCAAGAGTTCATATGAGTTGTGACATCATTTTGAATCAAGATCTCAAGTGGTAGGGGCTTGGAATTCATCAGAACATGGTTCAGTCAACCAAAACCCTAGCAAAGTCAACTGTGGTCAACTGTGCATTTAATCAGTGATTTGATGGTGGGAATTGGTCTGAGAGGTCTCATTCATGTCCATATAAGCCTCATACAACATGTCAAACATCCACAGTGAAGAATTTGAAGTCAGACAAGAAATTTCCAAAAATAGAAAGTTGACCTGTAATTGGAATTTGCCAAAAATGGAAAGTTCTTCTCCTCAACATTACTTCATCATACAAGCTTCAAATGATTTTTTGCCCAACATGAAAGTTGAATATCTTGTTCTCCCATTTCCAAAAAGTCCAAGAACACTCATTTCTCATGTATGGTTGGCAAGTTATGATCAAATCATTCTCAAAAATTTTTGAACTTCAAAGTGGCATAACTTCCAAACCATTTGGCCAAATTGAGTGAGGTTTTTTGCTACAAGTCATATTTGATGTGCTCTATCCAAATCCTTCATCACAATTCACCAAAAATCAACCAATCAAAATGGTCTTTTTCAAGTGGCATGAATTAAAAATGAGGGAGGTGAAAAAATGAACTTTCAATTTAACCATTTCCAACACATTTTACCATTGGCAAATGTTCAGAAATCACATTTGGAGTTTGTCTAAGGCCCATTTTCGTGCATTTACATGCACCCCATGCATTTTTGAGTGGTTTTAGCAAATTGGTAAAAACATTTCATTTTGAGCTAAATTGGATTACCATTTCATTAACCAAACTTAAGGACATTAAACAGAGTATATATTGATCATTTTCAGTCTGAAAAACCCTAGCCACACTTCACCAAACCAGATGAAATCTCATTTTCTCTCAAGCTCTCATTTTCTTCACTTGGAATTTTTTCTGAAAATTATCAAAAGAGCTCGAGCCTGGGTCCATTGTGCCATCATCTACCAACATTTTGGAAGCCATTGCAAGCATTATCTCTCAGCTGTAAAGCCTTTCTCCAGCACTGTTCTACTGAGCTTTTTCCATGGCAGTTTTCGATTTGAGCATAACCCAACTTTGTTGAGCTAGAACCCTTCTTCCATTCACCTCTTGGAACATCTTTGCACTGCTGTTTCAGCTCAATACAACCAAAGAATCATCAAATCATCACTGTTCTTCAAATTTGGTAAGATTTCGAATCTCTTTATTTTCAAAATCATGCTATGCTTTATGAAGATCTTGCCATGCTGATTATTTTGAACTTTGAATCGTGAAAAATGGTTGAGTATTAAGTGAGTTGTGTTGAAATGAAATTTGATGTTTAAACTTTGTTTTGCTTGATGCTTCCATTTCAGTATGATTTAGTGTTAATGATTGTTAGATTATTAATGTACACTGCAAGATGAGTTGTTTGATATGTCGCTTTTTGATTTTGGTGAAACATTGTTCTTGCTGGGATTTTCGATTGATGATGATGATGAACAGTACACCCAAAACCCTAATTTCATGAACCAGAATCGTGTTTGGCTGTTGGCTCTGTGTTTTGCATGTTTGTCACTATTCCATTGCCATGAAACCAATCCGTGCGCGACACCTCCTTAAGTGAAACGCAGAGTTTCACTTAAGGGACCAGAATATTACAAGTTTGCCACTGGCCGGTTTTATTATTTCATTTAATCATTTCTTTTCTCAATTTTTATTTCATTTTACATGACCAACTTAGAAAAATCATAAGTTCCTCAATTCTTATCCAATTTTGATGGGATTTTTTGTGGAATGATCCTCATGATCTCTAGTTTTTTATGATGATTTTTCCAGATTTTTTGCACGTGTGGATTTTAAAATGTGCTAGGGTTTGTTCATGTTGACCATTTTATGTATGCCTTGCCAAATTGTTTGTGAAATGATGATACTTTATCCAATGCTTCTCAAATTTTTTGTGCTTAAACTAGACATGTTCATGGTGATTTTGGTGTAGAGTTTGTGAATTTATCGTTGCTGGTTATTGAGATACGAATTTTTGAATAGAGGTGTGACAATTTGTGTCACACCATTCATGTCCAACTTCTTGATTTTAATTACCATGCTTATTGAACTCAAAATGGTCAGGATTTTTGCATGAACATACTTGTGGATGTTGAGAATACATGTGATTTTTTATGGAATTATTGTTGGCATTTCCTATTTGATTGGAATTTTCTCCCCTGTTTGGTCATTTGTTGACTTTTTATGACACATGTTGTTATTTGATTTGTGAAATTCTCATGCATTATTGGATGGACTTGAAATTTGACATGTGAATTGTAGACATCTTAAAGTTTGTCATGGTTTTAGTCCCATTCATTTCTCATATGTTGTCACTGTTTTATGATTTATTGAAGTTGGTGCATGTTTTGATGCTTTGTATGAGTATGCTTGAACTTGTTTTGACTTTCTGATTTTCATTGACCTACTTACCTTGACCCAAATGAGCTGAAATTTGGTATTCTTAACATGTTATGGATGATGTTTGATCATGAATTATTTGAGGATTTATTGAAATGTTTGTGATTGGATTTGAGTTGAATCATTCTGTTGACTTCTTTGAGGTTCTATATGACATGTTTTGACCTAATTTGTTTGTGAAATGATAATGATGAATGATATGAATATTAAACCACTTGGGTTTGTTTCTTGATTGTTTGAACATGATTTTGGATAACTTTCACTTGCTGTTTTGGATTTCTTATCTCTCTTTGACCCTAGGCTTGTCCTAGTGGTCTTGTTGCTCATGTTTGAGTTTGCTTTTCAGGTTAAGAAGCAAATGCCTTAAGGAAACTTATGCAAGTTGATTGAGTTTGATTGATTATCATGAACTAACTTGTTTGTTTTGTAGGATGCTTAGCTCATATGCTTTGAGCTTGGTGCATTGCACATTTGACTGATTGTGTTGATCCTTATCTTATATTGGTTTTGAATTTGAGTTGTGTACTGATTTTATTTGATTGATTTCAGGTACCTTTAGTTGCTCAGTTCTTTTAAGAACTTGCATTGCTTTGCTTGATAGCATTTGCATTGAGGTAGAATCCTTTTTCTTCATGTAGTCTGGAAGACCTGGCCTGTTACTTGGCCAGACAACTGTTTGAAGTCCTCCTTAAGAGGCAATGTCTGTGCTTGTTTACTTTTGTCCCAAGCAGGAAAAGTCCTTTAAATAAGGCAATTGGTAGACAAAAGAGATATGTAACCTATCTCCTACTATTCTGTGAGTCACTCACATTGCTCACACTACTTGTGTTTGATGCATGTTGAGTAAATACCCAAGATCTATCGAGTCTAACTTGTGGAGAGAGTTCCATCTTTCTGAACTCCCACACCTTCTGATATTCAATGCTCTCCCTGATCAGGGATAAGAGCATGAGGCACACCCCTCATATCCTTTCATCTGCTTCACCTTGGCTCTCAATGTCAAGGTTAAGAGCACCATTAACCCTATTCCAGTTGGCTTCAATGCCCACCCTTTGTATGAGCCTAATTGTTTGGTTATAGAGTGTGCTGAATGACTTTGGTTGATTGATTGATTACCTAGTTCATTTATACATGTCTGCTTGCATGCTTTGTGCATTTATCATCATTAATTGCTCATTAGTGCATGATCATTTCATTTATCTTTGTGACATATCTTTGTTGTTTGCCCATTGAGGACAATTGTAAGACCATTCATTGGCCATTGTTCCTATGATATGGAAGCGAGTATAAGACCATTTCATTGGCCACTCATCAGCTTTTTGCTTGATGCATTTGTTTGTTGTATGTGAGGATGCAATTGTAAGTCCGTGTAATTTGGCATTTGTTTTCCCATGATCATATGTTGGAGGTTAGAGTAAGCCCAGATAGATTGGCATCTGACATCCAAGTGTTTGCTTTGTTGTTGGAGATTGGTATAAGCCCAGATAGATTGGCATCCGGTATCCACTTTTTATTTCTTTGTTGAGGAGATTGGTATAAGTCCATAGAGTGGCCTCTGATATCCAGTTCTGTTTTAGGAGATTGGTATAAGTCCAGTGATTGGCATCCGGTATCCGCTTTTGTTCTTTTGCGTTGCTTGTTTGTTATTGCTCATTGCCTATTCCAAAGGACGCACTTGAGTCATCTTCCATATGATTTCAAGAGGTGAACCTTCTAGGAAGTTTTACACTCCATTTTCATCCATTCATCCATTTTGTCCTAAACCTTTTCACACATTGCTTTCAAAACTTGAGATAAATATTGTGCAAACATCTTCATGCTTTTAAATTAAAAACCTGGACCCCAAGTCCTTGACTTTTTCAAACTCCATTTCATAATACTTCTTTTGAATCAATCTTAATCATACTTTGACCCTCCTTTTTGTGAATAATCATAATCAATTAACTTCACCCATTCAATTGTTTTGTGGCTTTGTCCATTCTTGTTAAGTTTTCATACATTAGCCATAGGTTTGATTTATCCTAGTTGGTTGATGTCAATATCACCTATTTGTCCTTAGTTGATTGAATTGTAAGTCTTCCTTGCTTATTATAGGGTTAACCCCTCACTAGCAAGTTGAAGCTTTTCTCACATGGTGGACTTGTTGTTTGTATAAGGTTGAGTTTTCTCCCGTGGATAACGTAAGACCTTAGGGCTTATGTTTAAAATTGAATCCACTAACTTTTGGAAATCTTTTAGCCGAACTACGGCGTTTTGATCCTTACCTTTGATGGAAGGTACGTAGGCAACGGGTTCATCCGTTCGAACACAAAAATAATAAAAAATTGTATATTCTTTTCTCATCATCCCAATCATGTTTGCACAATAAATATTTCATAACAAATAACAATTTAGTACAACAAGTGTGAAAAGGGCTCCCTAGGAGTACCTAGGACGTGATGGGTGCCTAACACCTTCCCATTGCGTAATTTACCCCTTACCCAGATTCTCTGATCTTTTCATTAGTTTTCTACGTGTAAAACTTCTTAGGCTTTTGTTCGCTTTTTAGCCAGTCCTTTGGATAAATAAAAGTGCGGTGGCGACTCGAATTCATTGTATGCTTTGCTTATGGTTTAATCAATAAATCATATAGCGACGAATACACCGCTACAGAAAAGTGGCGACTCTGCTGGGGACGAATCCCTGGTTGTATTGCCTACTTTTCACTCTTGTTGTGTGATATATTATTATTTGTTATATGACATATTTTTGTACCATTTGGGATGACTGTATTGATTGTAATGTTTGAATTGCTTGATATACAATTGCTGTTTGCTTTGGTGATCTGTGAGATGAGTTCTATACCCGAACTCGAGTGCACTCTAGGATAGGAGAATGGCATAGTCTTGTTGACTGGTGTGGAGTATTCCTTAGCCAGTTGACTTGCGAGTCCCTTCACTTGGTGGAGGTCATGTTGGATTAATAATGTCACACAAGTTATTTGTGGTTAGGCATTATTCTTTCAATCATGTGCCGCAGAAGCCAAGGACCATAGTTTACCAAGCCCATCTTGGCCTATTTTTTTAGGAACGTAGTGCGGAGGTCGTTCAGATGTAAGTTCTGATGCGATTGTTACGCGATACTACACTCATAAGAGTTTCTCTTGAGAATATTTTTGGAATATGAGTATTCGTTCCTCCGATAATATTCGAAAGATGGAACGATGATTATGGGAACCTCTGGTAGAACATGTCTGGCAGGTTTAAACCCTAGTACACTCCCTTTAGGTGGTTCTTAACCGAGACTCCATGCTCGTGACTCTCAACAAACCCGTGATTCGTGGTTGAGTCGTTCAGACAACCTTAATATCAATGGAACCTGGGCGTTGATCAGGTATAAAACCTAAATCCCCAAAACGGATGGTTGATATTAAGGATGTTCGAGCCGGTTCATGTACCGTTAATATCAATGGAACTTGGGTGTCGATAAGGTGAAAACCTAAATCCACCAAAATGGATGATTGATATTAGGGATACAATGAGCTTTCCCATGACCTTTGTTTGGTGTGACTTGTTTGATCCTTGAGTGTGATTGTTGCATTCATGCATTCATGCATTCATCTGCACTTCATGTCATCAGAAGAAGAAAATTTTCAAGGAACTTAAAAGGGTTTATTTGCAAAATTTTCAGACATGGAAAGACCAAAAAGGCATACGAAGAAGTACAACTTTAAACAGCCCGATGTAAAAGAGTTAAGGAATCTGACATCTTATGTATTAGATCCCTTGGGTTTCCAAGCTCGCTATGGGAAACTTCTGCCTCTGCTGACTACTCAGGTTGACGAAGGGCTGATGAGTACTCTGGCTCAATTTTATGATCCGCTGTATCACTGCTTCTCATTTCTGGACTTCCAGCTGTTGCCAACCTTGGAGGAGTATTCTCACCTTATTGGGATTCCGATTCTGGATCAAGTGCCGTTCAGTGGCCTAGAGAGTATTCCGACTGCTCGAGAGATTGCCAGCCTGTTGCACATAGATGAAGATTTGATTAGGGCTAATCTGACTACCAAAGGCGGAATTCAGGGTTTTCCTTCCGAGTTCCTCATTGCCCAAGCTACCTTTTATGGGAAGGCCATGAGTGAGGATGCCTTTGAGGCCTTGTTTGTGTTGCTCATCTATGGATTGGTGTTGTTTCCCAACTTCGACAAGTTTGTGGACATGAACGCCATTAGGATCTTCTCAGTTCTTAATCCCGTTCCGACTTTGTTGGGCGATGCCTATGTCTCTTTGCATCTGAGAAACGCAAAGGGTGGAGGAGTTATTGTCTGCTGTCTACCTTTGTTATACAAGTGGTTTATTTCGCACTTGCCGCAGACAGTTGCTTTCAAGGAGAACAAGGGATGTCTACGGTGGTCCCAGAGACTCATGTCTCTCACCAATGATGATATCACTTGGTATGATCGCGTGTATGATACCGTCCAGATCATTGACTATTGTGGTGAATTCCCTAATGTGCCTCTTCTCGGCACATGTGGTGGGATTAGCTACAATCCCATTCTCGCACGACGTCAGCTTGGGTTCCCCCTGAAGGATAAACCTCATAACATTCTGTTAGAAGGTGTGTTCTTCCAGGAGGGTAAAGATCCCCAAGGCCTGAAAGCCAGATTTGTCCGTGCTTGGCGCAGTATTCACAAGAAGAGTAGGAACGAGTTGGGTCCAAAGAACTGCATTGCTTTGGAGCCATACACCTCTTGGGTTAGACAGAGAGCTGCCGTGTACTTGATGCCGTACGATCATCCGAGACCTACACCGTTGGATGTGGCTGGGCCTTCAACCCTCCCTACCCAACGTGTAGAGGAGTTGAGAGAAGAAGACCTTTCACGTGCTTGGATCCGTGAAAGAGAGGAATTGCTGCAGCAGCTTAAGGAAAAGGACGCTATGATTGAGTTCCTCGAACATCGAGTGATCGACGATCCGAACGACACTTGGACCTCTCTGCTTCCTCAGTCTTCCAAATTCTGGAAGAGGAGGTATGATCGACTTGCGAAGGAGAAAGCAGATATGGAAGCGGCCTATGAGAGAGAGATCAAGAAGCTGTGTACTTCTCGTCTTCCAGCATCCCGAGCTTCTAGGGATCCATAGGATGTTTATTTCCCTTTTCTCTTTGTAATAATAAAAAATGCTGTACTTCTGTCTTGATATATTGAATGAAATATTTTCCATGAGAAATTAAAATGTTTTAACTATTCAAAATATTGCAAATAATACCCTAAGGGTTCCTTGGAAAAAAACAAAGCATCTGCACAAGCATTTCATGCATCATTTTTGCATAAGCAGGTACCCTTTGTTTCTGGTCTTCTTGTCCTAACTCTGTGTTCTTCATTTATTTTGAAGACAAGCTGACTCACCGGTATTATACTCGAGTCAATTCTGCAAGAGTGATGGAGCAGCTAGAACAAGAGAACAGAGAACTGAAAGAAGAGGTCGCCAGACTTGGCGCTTTGATGGAGCAACTCCTCGCTGCTCAAAATCAACCTGCTCAACCGCCTGCAACTCCTGCTCAGAGGACGGTTATTTCAGAGGTCTCCACTTCGACTGTGCCAGCCAGTGCCCCAGTGCCCAATGCTATGCCAGCCGGGTTCCCTTGGGGGATGCCTCCAGGTTTTATGCCTGATCGGCCTGCTCCGACTTTTGCTCACATGCCGGCATCTAGCCCGGTCTCTGTTCCCGCTCCTCCTGTCGTGCATACCATGCCAAGGGTAGACGACACCATCTATCACTCCGAGCCGTCTGAGGGCCCGGACGTTTATGAAAAGATGGATGCCATGAACGACCAGTTCCTTGAGCTGAGAAAGGAATCGAAGACTCTTCGAGGCAAAGATTTATTCGGCAAGTCTGCTGCCGAGTTGTGCCTAGTTCCCGGTGTGAAGATACCGATTAAATTCAAAGTATCTGACTTTGAAAAGTACAAAGGGAACACCTGTCCACTCGCTCACCTGGTCATGTACGCCAGGAAAATGTCGACCCAGACTGATAATGATCAGCTGTTGATTCATTATTTCCAAGATAGTCTGTCTGGTGCCGCGCTCAGATGGTACATGAGCTTGGACAGTGCCAATATCAGATCCTTCAATGACCTTGGCGAAGCTTTCGTCAAGCAATATAAGTATAACGTCGATATGGCGCCTGACCGAGATCAACTCAGGTCCATGTCGTAGAAGGACAAGGAAACGTTCAAGGAGTACGCCCAGAGGTGGCGAGAGCTGGCAGCTCAGATCACTCCACCGCTTGAGGAGAAAGAAATGACCAAGATCTTTTTGAAGACTCTTGGCTCATTCTATTATGAGCGGATGGTAGCAAGTGCTCCCTCTGATTTCACCGAGATGGTGAACATGGGGATGCGTCTCGAAGAAGGTGCCCGTGAAGGACGATTGGCGAAGGATGAGAGCTCTTCCTCTAAACGATATGGAGCGTTTAAGAGGAAGGATGGGGAAGCACATGCTGTGCAATCCCATCCTCAGCACAGAAGACCCTCTGCTCAGAGGAAGCCTGCACGCCGTGCCGGTCACCAGCACCAGGTGGCTCATATAGCACCTGTATTTAAAGATAATGCTCAGCAACATCAGCAATATCAGCATCAGCAACAATATCAACAACCTCAGTATCAGCAACAACATCGTCCACAGCAACAGGCTTACCAGCCTCGTGGCAGTACAACCAATCAAGCTAACGTGAATTATGATAGGAAGAAGATCAGCTTCGATCCAATTCCTATGACATATGCAGAGCTTTATCCTTCCTTGTTGGAAAGGAAATTGGTTTCTCCCAGGGATCCTCCTGCCATTCCTGCAAATCCACAATGGTGGTACAAACCAGATCAACATTGTGTTTACCATTCCGGTGCTCCGGGTCATAATATAGAGAATTGCTACCCACTCAAGACTAAGGTTCAAGACCTTATGAGATGTGGAATCTTGAGCTTTGAAGATTCAGACCCGAATGTCACCAAGAACCCATTTCCTGTGCATGGGAAGTCAGTTAATATGATTCAGGAATGCCTTGGGAAGTACAAGGTCAGATATGTGAGCCACATTAGGCAGTCGTTGGTTGATTTACATCGTTTGCTGTGTCAGTACAGCTACTTAGAGCATAACCACGACAAGTGCCGCATCTGTTCTGTGAATCGCCTGGGTTGCGATCAAGTACGAAGAGAACTCCAAAAGTTGTTGGATGAGGGTACCATTGAGATTCTACAGAATCACAATGTTGATAAAGACGAGCCTGAAGTGAATGTGATTTCACCAGTGTTCAAGTTGCCTGAGCCTGTTGTTATCCGCTTTGATAGCAGCAAGCCGAAGGTTTCCCCTTCTTTGGTCATTAAACCTGCAGGCCCTGTGCCTTACTCTTCAGACCGAGCTGTGCCATTCAGATATAACCCTGTTGCCGTGCAAGATGGGGTAGAAGTACCTTTACCTTCAACTTCCGTGACCAACGTCGCTGATGTAAGTGGGTTGACCCGAAGTGGTCGTGTGTTTTCTGCGCCTCCTAAGGCTGTTGCTTCTGATTCCGCTGAGCGTCCGGTTGGGACCGCTGTTAATAGTCAGAATCAGGCACGTGATGTTGCCAAACCATCCTCCTCTGTACAAAAAACTCCCGTTTCTTCAGTTGGCCCGAGTGGCATTGTAGATGAAGAATCTGATGAGATGCTGAGGCTCATCAGAAAGAGTGAGTACAACGTTATAGACCAGCTTCTACAAACGCCATCTAAGATTTCCATTCTTTCTCTGCTGTTGAATTCAGAACCCCATAGGGAGGCTCTGCAGAAAGTCTTGGACCTGGCGTATGTTGATCACGACGTCACCATCGAGCAATTTGATAGTATTGTTGCAAACATTACCGCTTGCAACACTTTGAGCTTTTGTGACGCTGATCTCCCTGAGGAGGGAAGAGACCACAACATGGCTTTACATATCTCCATGAATTGCAAATCTGATGCAATGTCCAATGTGCTGGTGGACACTGGATCTTCTCTAAATGTATTGCTAAAGACCACACTCTCCAGATTGTCATATCAAGGTCCTCCTATGAGGCAGAGTGGGGTTGTTGTGAAAGCATTCGATGGGTCGCGTAAGACCGTGATTGGGGAAGTTGATCTCCCAATCAAAATTGGACCAAGTGATTTCCAAGTTACCTTCCAGGTAATGGATATCCACCCATCTTATAGATGTCTCTTAGGCAGACCATGGATTCACGAGGCTGGCGCCGTGACATCCACCCTACACCAGAAGTTGAAATTTGTGAAAAATAAGAAATTGGTTGTAGTAGGGGGAGAAAAGGCTCTCCTGGTTAGCCATTTGTCTTCTTTCTCGTATATTGACGCTGAGGATGAGATTGGAACTCCATTCCAAGCTTTATCTATTGATGAACCAATCGAGAAGAAGTCTCCTTCATTCACTTCCTACCGTGATGCAAAGCTGGCCATTGAATGTGGTGCAGTTGCTGGATTAGGGAAAGTGATTGAACTTGAAGATAATAGATCCCGGGCTGGCATTGGCTACTGTTCTGGGGCATGTAATGAGCAAGGTTTGTTCACAAGTGGAGGATTCATCCATGATGATCAACCTGAGGAGGAAGCTGCTGCTATCTTAGAAGAGGATGCAGAGGATGTGAACAACTTCGTTATTCCTGGTGGTGTCTGCCACAATTGGGTCGCTGTAGATGTTCCTACAGTCATCCATAGATCAGAGTAATTGTTCACTTTGTTTAAAACCCTTCTCCCATGCCAAAAGGAGAAGTGATGACATTGTTGGCAAAGCATATATACAATGATGTTTTCATTCAATTAATGCATTATTTAACATTTGTTTTTCCTTTGTTTTCACTTTTTGCTTTTGCATGAAATCAGTGATCACACAAAAAAAAAACCCATAAAAAACAAGAATAAAAGCAATCTTTTTCATCTGCATAATGGTTTGCTTGTTTAAATTCTGAAGTTTTTCATTAACCAAAATCATTATGCAGGTTGATCCTAAAACCCATTGAACATAATGATCCAACGCCATCTCCCAATTTTGAATTCCCTGTATTTGAGGCAGAGGAAGATGACGTTGAAGAGATTCCTGATGAGATTACCCGTCTCCTTGAGCACGAAGAGAAGGTCATTCAGCCGCATCTCGAAGATTTGGAAACAGTCAACTTGGGGTCTGAGGATTGTGTTCGTCTGGTGAAGATTGGGGCACTTCTTGAAGGGTTTGTCAAGGAAGATTTGATCAGCTTGCTACGAGAATATTCAGATATCTTTGCTTGGTCCTATGAAGATATGCCGGGTTTAGATACAGATATTGTGCAACATTTCCTGCCTTTGAAGCCTGAGTGCGTGCCTGTGAAGCAGAAGCTCAGAAGAACTCATCCAGATATGGCAGTGAAGATCAAAGAGGAAGTTCAGAAGCAAATTGATGCGGGGTTTCTGGTGACTTCTACATATCCTCAATGGGTGGCCAATATTGTGCCTGTTCCTAAGAAGGACGGAAAAGTCCGTATGTGCGTTGATTATAGAGATTTGAACAAGGCTAGCCCAAAAGATGATTTTCCTCTACCACACATTGATATGTTGGTAGACAATACGGCTAAATTCAAAGTCTTTTCCTTTATGGACGGATTTTCCGGATATAATCAAATCAAGATGGCACCAGAGGATATGGAGAAGACAACATTCATCACACCTTGGGGAACATTCTGTTATCGAGTGATGCCCTTCGGTTTGAAGAACGCCGGAGCCACGTATCAACGAGCTATGACTACCTTGTTTCATGATATGATGCACAAGGAGATAGAGGTCTATGTTGATGATATGATTGCTAAGTCCCGAACGTAAGTTGAACGTATTGAGCATTTGTTGAAGCTTTTTCAGTGTTTGAGGAAGTTTAAACTTCGCCTGAATCCGAACAAATGTACATTTGGAGTCCGTTCTGGAAAGTTGTTGGGTTTTGTGGTAAGTGAAAGAGGTATTGAGGTTGATCCTGCAAAGGTCAAAGCAATACAAGAGATGCCCGCACCCAAAACTGAGAAGCAAGTCCGAGGTTTTCTTGGCCGCTTGAATTACATTTCCAGATTTATATCCCACATGACTGCCACATGTGCGCCGATATTCAAGCTTCTTCGGAAAGATCAGTCTCATGATTGGACCGAGGATTGCCAGAAAGCTTTCGACAGTATCAAAGAATATCTGTCTGAACCTCTGATATTGTCTCCGCCTGTGGAAGGAAGACCTCTGATCATGTATTTGACAGTTCTTGAAGACTCAATGGGTTGTGTACTCGGTCAACAAGATGAATCAGGGAAGAAGGAGTTTGCTATATACTACCTCAGTAAGAAGTTTACTGATTGTGAGTCTCGGTACTCTACGCTTGAGAAGACGTGCTGTGCTCTAGCTTGGGCTGCTAAGCGTTTGCGCCAGTACATGATAAATCATACAACTTGGTTGATATCCAGAATGGATCCGATTAAGTATATCTTCGAGAAGCCTGCTTTAACTGGGAGGATTGCCCGTTGGCAGATGCTGTTGTCTGAGTATGATATTGAGTATCGAGCTCAAAAAGCTATCAAAGGTAGTATCTTGGCTGACCATTTAGCGCACCAGTCGATCGAAGATCATCATTCTGTTTAGTATGACTTCCCTGATGAGGAAATTCTGTATTTGAAGATGAAAGATTGCGATGAGCCAACACTTGATGAAGGTCCGAAACCTGGTTCCAGATGGACGATGGTGTTTGATGGCGCTGTTAATCAATATGGAAATGGAATTGGGGCAGTGATCATTACTCCTCAAGGTTCACACATTCCGTTTACAGCAAGGCTAACTTTCAAATGCACGAATAATATGGCAGAGTATGAAGCCTGTATCATGGGACTTGAAGAATGCATTGATTTAAGAATCAAGTATCTTGATGTGTATGGTGATTCGGCCCTGGTGGTTAATCAGATCTAGGGAGAATGGGAGACGAATCAACCTGGTCTCATCCCATATAGAGATTACGCAAGGAGAATTTCAACATTCTTCACAGAAGTTGAATTTTATCACATTCCTCGAGAGGATAATCGGATGGCAGATGCTCTTGCTACGCTTGCTTCCATGATTGTGGTCAGATGGTGGAATGATGTCCCCAATATTACTGTGATGCGTTTGGACAGACCAGCTCACATATTTGCAATTGAAGAAGTGAAAGATGACAAGCCTTGGTATTTTGATATCAAGAATTTCCTCCAGAACCAGGTCTACCCGCCTGGGGCATCTGTGAAAGATAGGAAAACTTTGAGAAGGTTGTCAGGCAGTTTCTACCTCAATGGTGAAGTGCTGTATAAGAGAAATTTTGATATGGTTTTGCTCAGATGCGTGGATAGACACGAAGCAAACCTATTGATGACTGAGGTCCATGAGGGTTCATTTGGTACTCATTCCAATGGACATGCCATGGCTAAGAAGATGTTGAGAGCAGGCTACTATTGGCTGACAATGGAGTCTGACTGTTGCAAGTATGTGAAGAAATGTCACAAGTGTCAAATTTATGCGGATAAGATTCATATTCCTCCGACACTTCTGAATGTGATTTCATCACCATGGCCTTTCTCTATGTGGGGAATCGACATGATCGGCATGATTGAGCCGAAAGCATCCAACGGACACAGGTTTATCCTCGTAGCAATTGACTACTTCACCAAGTGGGTTGAAGCCGCTTCGTACGCGAATGTAACCAGGCAGGTGGTTGTGAAGTTTATCAAGAACCAGCTGATTTGCCGTTATGGTGTGCCAGAGAGGATCATTACTGATAATGGATCTAATCTGAATAATAAGATGATGGATGAGTTGTGCGCTGAATTTAAGATTGCACACCATAATTCCTCTCCCTATAGACCTAAGATGAATGGGGCTGTTGAAGCTGCTAATAAGAATATCAAGAAGATTATCCAGAAGATGACTGTCACATACAAAGATTGGCATGAGATGCTGCCATTTGCTTTGCATGGATATCGTACGTCTGTACGCACTTCAACAGGGGCAACCCCTTTCTCTCTTGTTTACGGCATGGAAGTTATTCTCCCAGTAGAGGTGGAGATCCCATCAATGAGAGTCTTGACGGAAGCCAAGTTGACTGATGCTGAATGGATTCAGAGTCGTTACGACCAATTGAATTGATCGAAGAGAAGCGGTTAACTGCCATGTGTCATGGGCTGTTATATCAGCAGAGAATGAAGAAAGCATTCGATAAGAAGGTCAAGCCTCGTGTGTTCCGAGAAGGTGACCTCGTGCTCAAGAAAGTTTTGTCTTTCGCGCCCGATTCCAGGGGCAAGTGGACTCCAAACTACGAGGGTCCATATGTTGTTAAGAGAGCCTTTTCAGGCGGAGCACTGATGCTTACAACAATGGATGGGGAGGATTTCACTCGTCCTGTGAATTCTGATGCAGTCAAGAAATACTTTGCCTAGAAAAAAAAAAGTATATGCAAATGAAAAAAAACAGAATAGCTCGCTAAGTTGAAAACCCGAAAGGGCGGCTTAGGCAAAAATGAGCGTCTCGGTGGAAAACCTGCAAGGGTAATCCAGGCAAAAATTAGAGACTTGAAAAAAGAAGAATATTTGCATCCCGCTAGATTGAGTACCTCACCCTGGGGAAATCTAGGCAAAAATTAGGGATTTTGGCAAGTAACTGCATCCTGACAAGACTTTCTGTTCCACAACTGTCATTTCGTCAGAAGATTCTCGATTCGTCGTCAAACTGAAGCTTCAAATACATCGAGATTCAAATTGGTAGAGAAAGGATCATTATGTTCAATGTAGCCCTCTTCCAATATATATCACTGATTTCAAATTTGTACAGATCTATGGAGTCTTGCCATTTGCAGGTTACCATTCCATCAAATCAATTTGAGCTTTTTATCCAATTATTTGCATTCTTATTTGTTTCAATTCAACAAATGTTTTGCATGTTTTAATTGATAAAATATCATTGTTTTTAAACAAATCAAATTTTTCAAAATTTGTTGTTTTAAACAAAGTGAATATTCACAAAGTTGAAAGGATACTCAAGAATATCTCAGTGCTCTCCCAAGGGTGGCATGATCTCCAACAGGTAAGACATTTGGTTCATATTCCTGGTTTGGTAGTATTCTCTTTCTTCAGATCTTGTGATGGGGTTGTTCCCCAGCTTAGTTGCAAGCAGAGTGTTGTTGAAGGCTTAGTTTTCTCCAGCAGCAGTTTTTCCCAGTAGAGTTGCTTATGCAGTTGGATTTTACTTGGATGATGTTATTCTCCTTCAGTGGGTTGTTCCCCGGAGTTGTTTGGAGTTGCAGAGCTCTTTGTTTTTCAGTTGATGCTGAGATCCCCTGCGGATCTTCGAGATTTTCTCTTGTTCCCCAACAGATTCGTCTTGGTGGCTATTTTGCCCGTTGTGACTTTCTGTACCCTGGTTGGATTGTTTGTT
Organism: Lathyrus oleraceus; assembly: GCF_024323335.1. NCBI lineage: Eukaryota > Viridiplantae > Streptophyta > Magnoliopsida > Fabales > Fabaceae > Lathyrus > Lathyrus oleraceus. The sequence continues at coordinate 212,287,204 of NC_066583.1, forward strand.
GATCCAGCACTCAGAGATTTGGTGTTTCCTGATATTTCTGAACCTCTGCTCCCCCAACAGTACCAGCAGATCTATGCTTTATAGCGTGTAGATCTCCGCAGATTGACTTTCCAGTTGGTTTCTCCCCTGGAAGTATAGTACCGGGCGTTTGATTCCTGGACCTGTTTGTGTTAGATATGTCTGTTTTGTCAGCATTCATCAAACATAAATCATGCATATTCATGCATACCCATAAACATTCAGATATTCATGTTGCATTTCTCGCCATATATCTTTTGTTGATTATTCCTTGCTATGGTGGTGAAGATCCGTAATAGATCTCCCCTAGCAAATGTCGGGCGTTAAAATCTCTCCATATAGAGTCAACCCCATAAGCAGAAAGCGTCTGTTATCTTTCCTTCTGCAGTTCCCCACTGAGATATATCCTCGTGGATGACGGTTTCTTCCGTTTCCTCCCAACATATATATTGGGATGGATTTTCCTATTTGAGTTGCATCCTCATTAGGACGTGTCTTGATTCAGTCTGTCTTTTCGGATTATTCCCGAATTGGCGTTTTGTCATTTGTCTTGTGCTTCCCAGTGGGTTGTTCCCCAGCGGGGTTTTTTCGGGCCTCTACCCTTATACCGGTAGTTGTAAGTCCTATTTTTCTTTGCCTTTTCAGCGGAATTGGTTGGTTATATACCTTTTATTCCTCGGCAAGAATTGTTGGTTTTCTACCCAGTAGTCGGTAGTTGTAAATCCTTTTTTTCCTGCTCTCCAACAGAGTTTGTGATTTGTTATAAACCTTATTTTTGGTTTCCCGTGCGAATTTGTGATTTGTTCTATCCCCACGTAGAGTTGTTTGGTTTTCTACCCCGTATTCGGTAGATGTAAACCCTAATTCATATTTATCCCCACCAGAGTATGGCTATTACCCCGTATTCGGTAGTTGTAAGTCCTATCTCTTTTCCCCTTACAGAGTAACCTTTGTGGTTCGTCCTGATTATAAGTGGATTCTTGTTGTTGTGGTTTTATCCCTAATAGAGTTGGTGTCTCCCTGTGGTGATTTCTATCCCCAGTTGAGTTTGTGGTCTCCTACCCCGTATTCGCTAGTTGTAAATCCCAAGTGTTGATGTTTCTCCCCAGCGGAGTTTGTGCCTTGTGGTACAGTTGGATAATTGCCGGATGCTTGCAATTTATCCCCAGCGGGTCCCTTCACCGTTTGTCAGTGATTGCGTTACCCGGATAGTTGATTGTCATCAATATATCCCCAGCTTGTCGTTGTGGATAATTGCTGTTTATGCAATTCATCCCCGGATCATTGATTCTCACCAGTGAATCCTCAGCAGATCGCCTTTCATTTACCCTCTTGTTGGTAATGTCTGTTGCTCCTTTTGATTGGTCATCATTATATACCTAGTTTGGTATCCCGATACCTTTCTTTTCGGTCGATTTATCCTTTATTAACCCAGTAACCGGTTGTGGATAATCTTCCATGCGAGTATGTTATTCACGGTCTGCCGGTAATGAATAATATATCTCATGCACTCTTCAGTCAAAGCCTTTTGTGTTTCCCTGATTGAGTAAGATTCGTTATTTCCCTTTGTGGAATCGAATATTCTCTGTTGTTGGATAATTGCCGGATGCTTGCAATTTATCCCTTTGAGTTGTCTTTCGTTTACCCGGATGCTTGGTATCGATTGTCTCTCTTTTTGGTTAGTCACCTATTATATACTTCGGTATCTCTGGTGTCTTTTCCTTTCGAGTATATTATTCACGGTCTGCCGGTAATGAATAATATGTCTCATGCGCTCTTTAGTTGGAATCCTTTGTTGATTTTCCCCATCTGAGCAAGATTCGTATTCTTTGTAGAATCGAATATCCATCCTTTAACCAGTTTGTGTTTCAGATGATGAGTGTTTTGGCATATATACCAATTCACGTTTTCGGTAGATCACCTATTAAATACCTTGGTATCTCTGGTGTTTCTTACCATGCGAGTTTATTATCTACGTTCTGACAGTAATAGATAATATATCTCATGCGAGTTTTCTTATCCACGGTCTGCCGGTAATGGATATTATATCTCATGCACTCTTTGGGTTTGTGTCCCCATTTCGAGTAAGATTCGTTTTCCCGTTGTGGATTCGGGTGTCCATCCTGTAGGTCGATTTTCTTTTTCAAGCCCTCCTTTCGGATGATGAGTGTTTTGGCATATATACCAATTCACGTTTTGGTCGGTCACCTATTATATACCTCGGTATCCCTGGTTTCCTTCCTTTCTGCTCCCTATTATGACTTTGGTCCCTTGTGGAGTCAGATTTTCCTGAGTTTATGTACCTTTTTCAGGTCTTTCTCGGATGTTTGGATGATTGATATCTCTCACCCTTATACCGGTCTTAGATATTCATTCTTCCTGAGTTTGTTGCCCTTATACCGGTAACATCTCATTCTTTGGTGCTTCCTCAGTGGAGTTTCCTATTGCTTCTCCCCAGGAGTTAGCTAGTGTCTCTCCAATGGATGTTTTTCCTTTGGAATTTTTTCTCTTCCCCAGTGTGAGTCCTTCACTCCCCAGTGAGGTCTCCAGTCTGATTTCTGTTACCCTAATCAGAGTCGTGTCTCGCCACGCTGTGTCAGTTTCGTTTTTCCCCAACTTGAAGACGTGTCCTGCTCACGCATTCTTTTTCTTTTACTATCCCCAACAAGAGTCTTGTTACAGTCTCTGTTCCTGGTGAGTGTATTACTCCGATGGATTGTCTTTTATTCTGTGTGAACCATATTCCCCACAGAGTTTGTGTCTTATGCATACATACATTTGCATCATGAGGTCTCTTAGGGACCAAAATTTGTCTCATTACTGTTATTTAAGCCCATTCTACCGCGTCGAGATGAAGATTTCTAAACTTCACTTCTCCGGCTAGAATGACCTTAAATAGGGGCATCTGTAAGACCCCAATTTTGTCCCTAAGATCCCTCATGGCATCATATCATATCATATCATTACACCAAGGATCTTTGTACACCTTTGCTTCCCTCCTAGTGGGTGGGTTATCTTGTGAGTGTGGTTCTTGATCACCAAGCATGTTTTGCATTTGTGTATCATTGCTTTTCATCTATCTATTAACCAAAAGTACAAAAATATTGTCATCTAACCATGTTACTTGCAGATGAAGCCAGCTAGGTCAAATCAGTCAAAACAGTCATTGAGCAATAGATGGTGGCCATTCTTGAAGAATTTGGGCACCATGATCATTCATCAAGAGTTCATATGAGTTGTGACATCATTTTGAATCAAGATCTCAAGTGGTAGGGGCTTGGAATTCATCAGAACATGGTTCAGTCAACCAAAACCCTAGCAAAGTCAACTGAAGTCAACTGTGGTCAACTGTGCATTTAATCAGTGATTTGATGGTGGGAATTGGTCTGAGAGGTCTCATTCATGTCCATATAAGCCTCATACAACATGTCAAACATCCACAGTGAAGAATTTGAAGTCAGACAAGAAATTTCCAAAAATAGAAAGTTGACCTGTAATTGGAATTTGCCAAAAATGGAAAGTTCTTCTCCTCAACATTACTTCATCATACAAGCTTCAAATGATTTTTTGCCCAACATGAAAGTTGAATATCTTGTTCTCCCATTTCCAAAAAGTCCAAGAACACTCATTTCTCATGTATGGTTGGCAAGTTATGATCAAATCATTCTCAAAAATTTTTGAACTTCAAAGTGGCATAACTTCCAAACCATTTGGCCAAATTGAGTGAGGTTTTTTGCTACAAGTCATATTTGATGTGCTCTATCCAAATCCTTCATCACAATTCACCAAAAATCAACCAATCAAAATGGCCTTTTTCAAGTGGCATGAATTAAAAATGAGGGAGGTGAAAAAATGAACTTTCAATTTAACCATTTCCAACACATTTTACCATTGGCAAATGTTCAGAAATCACATTTGGAGTTTGTCTAAGGCCCATTTTCGTGCATTTACATGCACCCCATGCATTTTTGAGTGGTTTTAGCAAATTGGTAAAAACATTTCATTTTGAGCTAAATTGGATTACCATTTCATTAACCAAACTTAAGGACATTAAACAGAGTATATATTGATCATTTTCAGTCTGAAAAACCCTAGCCACACTTCACCAAACCAGATCAAATCTCATTTTCTCTCAAGCTCTCATTTTCTTCACTTGGAATTTTTTCTGAAAATTATCAAAAGAGCTCGAGCCTGGGTCCATTGTGCCATCATCTACCAACATTTTGGAAGCCATTGCAAGCATTATCTCTCAGCTGTAAAGCCTTTCTCCAGCACTGTTCTACTGAGCTTTTTCCATGGCAGTTTTCGATTTGAGCATAACCCAGCTTTGTTGAGCTAGAACCCTTCTTCCATTCACCTCTTGGAACATCTTTGCACTGCTATTTCAGCTCAACACAACCAAAGAATCATCAAATCATCACTGTTCTTCAAATTTGGTAAGATTTCGAATCTCTTTATTTTCAAAATCATGCTATGCTTTATGAAGATCTTGCCATGCTGATTATTTTGAACTTTGAATCGTGAAAAATGGTTGAGTATTAAGTGAGTTGTGTTGAAATGAAATTTGATGTTTAAACTTTGTTTTGCTTGATGCTTCCATTTCAGTATGATTTAGTGTTAATGATTGTTAGATTATTGATGTACACTGCAAGATGAGTTGTTTGATATGTCGCTTTTTGATTTTGGTGAAACATTGTTCTTGCTGGGATTTTCGATTGATGATGATGATGAACAGTACACCCAAAACCCTAATTTCATGAACCAGAATCGTGTTTGGCTGTTGGCTCTGTGTTTTGCATGTTTGTCACTATTCCATTGCCATGAAACCAATCCGTGCGCGACACCTCCTTAAGTGAAACGCAGAGTTTCACTTAAGGGACCAGAATATTACAAGTTTGCCACTGGCCGGTTTTATTATTTCATTTAATCATTTCTTTTCTCAATTTTTATTTCATTTTACATGACCAACTTAGAAAAATCATAAGTTCCTCAATTCTTATCCAATTTTGATGGGATTTTTTGTGGAATGATCCTCATGACCTCTAGTTTTTTATGATGATTTTTCCAGATTTTTTGCACGTGTGGATTTTAAAATGTGCTAGGGTTTGTTCATGTTGACCATTTTATGTATGCCTTGCCAAATTGTTTGTGAAATGATGATACTTTATCCAATGCTTCTCAAATTTTTTGTGCTTAAACTAGACATGTTCATGGTGATTTTGGTGTAGAGTTTGTGAATTTATCATTGCTGGTTATTGAGATACGAATTTTTGAATAGAGGTGTGACAATTTGTGTCACACCATTCATGTCCAACTTCTTGATTTTAATTACCATGCTTATTGAACTCAAAATGGTCAGGATTTTTGCATGAACATACTTGTGGATGTTGAGAATACATGTGATTTTTTATGGAATTATTGTTGGCATTTCCTATTTGATTGGAATTTCTCCCCTGTTTGGTCATTTGTTGACTTTTTATGACACATGTTGTTATTTGATTTGTGAAATTCTCATGCATTATTGGATGGACTTGAAATTTGACATGTGAATTGTAGACATCTTAAAGTTTGTCATGGTTTTAGTCCCATTCATTTCTCATATGTTGTCACTGTTTTATGATTTATTGAAGTTGGTGCATGTTTTGATGCTTTGTATGAGTATGCTTGAACTTGTTTTGACTTTCTGATTTTCATTGACCTACTTACCTTGACCCAAATGATCTGAAATTTGGTATTCTTAACATGTTATGGATGATGTTTGATCATGAATTATTTGAGGATTTATTGAAATGTTTGTGATTGGATTTGAGTTGAATCATTCTGTTGACTTCTTTGAGGTTCTATATGACATGTTTTGACCTAATTTGTTTGTGAAATGATAATGATGAATGATATGAATATGAAACCACTTGGGTTTGTTTCTTGATTGTTTGAACATGATTTTGGATAACTTTCACTTGCTGTTTTGGATTTCTTATCTCTCTTTGACCCTAGGCTTGTCCTAGTGGTCTTGTTGCTCATGTTTGAGTTTGCTTTTCAGGTTAAGAAGCAAATGCCTTAAGGAAACTTATGCAAGTTGATTGAGTTTGATTGATTATCATGAACTAACTTGTTTGTTTTGTAGGATGCTTAGCTCATATGCTTTGAGCTTGGTGCATTGCACATTTGACTGATTGTGTTGATCCTTATCTTATATTGGTTTTGAATTTGAGTTGTGTACTGATTTTATTTGATTGATTTCAGGTACCTTTAGTTGCTCAGTTCTTTTAAGAACTTGCATTGCTTTGCTTGATAGCATTTGCATTGAGGTAGAATCCTTTTTCTTCATGTAGTCTGGAAGACCTGGCCTGTTACTTGGCCAGGCAACTGTTTGAAGTCCTCCTTAAGAGGCAATGTCTGTGCTTGTTTACTTTTGTCCCAAGCAGGAAAAGTCCTTTAAATAAGGCAATTGGTAGACAAAAGAGATATGTAACCTATCTCCTACTATTCTGTGAGTCACTCACATTGCTCACACTACTTGTGTTTGATGCATGTTGAGTAAATACCCAAGATCTATCGAGTCTAACTTGTGGAGAGAGTTCCATCTTTCTGAACTCCCACACCTTCTGATATTCAATGCTCTCCCTGATCAGGGATAAGAGCATGAGGCACACCCCTCATATCCTTTCATCTGCTTCACCTTGGCTCTCAATGTCAAGGTTAAGAGCACCATTAACCCTATTCCAGTTGGCTTCAATGCCCACCCTTTGTATGAGCCTAATTGTTTGGTTATAGAGTGTGCTGAATGACTTTGGTTGATTGATTACCTAGTTCATTTATACATGTCTGCTTGCATGCTTTGTGCATTTATCATCATTAATTGCTCATTAGTGCATGATCATTTCATTTGTCTTTGTGACATATCTTTGTTGTTTGCCCATTGAGGACAATTGTAAGACCATTCATTGGCCATTGTTCCTATGATATGGAAGCGAGTATAAGACCATTTCATTGGCCACTCATCAGCTCTTTGCTTGATGCATTTGTTTGTTGTATGTGAGGATGCAATTGTAAGTCCGTGTAATTTGGCATTTGTTTTCCCATGATCATATGTTGGAGGTTAGGGTAAGCCCAGATAGATTGGCATCTGACATCCAAGTGTTTGCTTTGTTGTTGGAGATTGGTATAAGCCCAGATAGATTGGCATCCGGTATCCACTTTTTATTTCTTTGTTGAGGAGATTGGTATAAGTCCATAGAGTGGCCTCTGATATCCAGTTCTGTTTTAGGAGATTGGTATAAGTCCAGTGATTGGCATCCGGTATCCAATTTTGTTCTTTTGCGTTGATTGTTTGTTATTGCTCATTGCCTATTCCAAAGGACGCACTTGAGTCATCTTCCATATGATTTCAAGAGGTGAACCTTCTAGGAAGTTTTACACTCCATTTTCATCCATTCATCCATTTTGTCCTAAACCTTTTCACACATTGCTTTCAAAACTTGAGATAAATATTGTGCAAACATCTTCATGCTTTTAAATTAAAAACCTGGACCCCAAGTCCTTGACTTTTTCAAACTCCATTTCATAATACTTCTTTTGAATCAATCTTAATCATACTTTGACCCTCCTTTATGTGAATAATCATAATCAATTAACTTCACCCATTCAATTGTTTTGTGGCTTTGTCCATTCTTGTTAAGTTTTCATACATTAGCCATAGGTTTGATTTATCCTAGTTGGTTGATGTCAATCTCACCTATTTGTCCTTAGTTGATTGAATTGTAAGTCTTCCTTGCTTATTATAGGGTTAACCCCTCACTAGCAAGTTGAAGCTTTTCTCACATGGTGGACTTGTTGTTTGTATAAGGTTGAGTTTTCTCCCGTGGATAACGTAAGACCTTAGGGCTTGTGTTTAAAATTGAATCCACTAACTTTTGGAAATCTTTTAGCCGAACTACGGCGTTTTGATCCTTACCTTTGATGGAAGGTACGTAGGCAACGGGTTCATCCGTTCGAACACAAAAATAATAAAAAATTGTATATTCTTTTCTCATCATCCCAATCATGTTTGCATAATAAATATTTCATAACAAATAACAATTTAGTACAACAAGTGTGAAAAGGGCTCCCTAGGAGTACCTAGGACGTGATGGGTGCCTAACACCTTCCCATTGCGTAATTTACCCCTTACCCAGATTCTCTGATCTTTTCATTAGTTTTCTACGTGTAAAACTTCTTAGGCTTTTGTTCGCTTTTTAGCCAGTCCTTTGAATAAATAAAAGTGTGGTGGCGACTCGAATTCATTGTATGCTTTGCTTATGGTTTAATCAATAAATCATATAGCGACGAATACACCGCTACACTCACTTGAGCACATGTTTTTGTTAATGCCATTTGCCTTTTGCTCACTTGAGCACATAAGTGTGTATATATTATTGTGCTTGTGTTTTGTTTTGATTGTTGTGGACTAAAATGCAAAGAAATGGACTTAGTTTCTAGGACTTTCCCTATGCAAAGAAATGGAGAATTGGACTTAGATTCTAGGACCTTCCTTATGCAAAATTGGAGTAAAAGGATCTTAATGATGAAGATGGGTTAGAAGAACCAAATATCTAAACTCACTCTTGTCCATTCTTGTTTTACTTCATGGAACTTTTGATGTGTGTGCTTTTGTGCTAGGGGTTTCCATTTGAGCTTAATTGGAAGACCATTTCCATGTTCAAAGTGAAAGATACAAGACACATTGAGGATATTTTAAGAGACTTGTTTGATTGCTTATACTTTGTGGTTGCTTATTCCAAAGGATGGGAGCTACTTGGATCATCAATGTGATCTCAAGAGAGGGACTCCATTGTGGTTTTGATTCTCCATCTCTTCTCTTTTTGTTTTCCTTAGGACTTAGCCCTTCTTCTTCTTCTCTCCACTCTAACCCAAGCCAAAACTTTTTGTGCAAACATTTAACTATTGTTTTCAAACATTAGAAACCTAAGCCTTATGCTTTTGATTTTCAAACTTTCTTTTCATAACACTTATTTTGAATTGAACCTTTAAGTCAACTTTGACAATTTTTGTACATACTTCTAATTGGTAAATATAACCCATTCAAATTCCTTTTTTTGGTTTCAATGGCCACCTTCTTAATCAAATTTTCCATAACCTTTAGCTATTAGGTTTGAGTTATCTTTGTGGTAGATGTAATACTCACCTATATCCTTAGTGATGGACAATGAGTCTTCCATGCTTATTATAGAGTCAACCCCTCACTAGCATGTTGAAGCTATCCTCACCTGGTGGATTTGTGGTTTTAGGTTGAGTTTTCTCCCTTGGATAACAAAAGACCTTAAGGCTTTTGGACCAATCAATTCACCAACTTGTTTTGAGATTTTTACCCCGAACTGCGAGGTTTTGATCCTATTCTTTTTATAAGATGGTACGTAGGCAATGGGTTTATCCATTCAAACATAAAATGTAAATAAACTTGTATATTCTCCTCTCATCTCTTCAATCATGTTTGCACAAACAAAATTTTCACAAAAACAACAACCTTTGCAACAAATGTGAAAAGGGCTCCCTAGGAGTACCTAGGATGTTTTGGGTGCCTAACACCTTCCCATTGCATAACCAACCCCCTTACCCAGATCTCTGTTTCTTTTACTAGTTTTTGTTAAAACTATTAGGTTTTTGTTCGCTTTCTAACCATTACTTTGGATAAATAGAAGTGCGGTGGCGACTCGACTTGTATGATTTACCTTGGATTTAATCAATATCTCTAATGGTAACGAATGCCCCGCTACAGAGTGCGAGAATCAAATAAAATTAGTGCGAGTGCGGAAAGTAAATAAAAGTAGTGCGAGTGCGAAAAATAAATAAAAGTAGTGCGAGTGCGGAAAATAAATAAAAGTAGTGCGAGTGCGGAAAATAAATAAAAGTAGTGAGAGTGCGAGAAATAAATAAAAGTAGTGCGAGTGAGGAAAATAAATAAAATAAAGACAGTGCGGGAAATAAATAAAGTAAAGATAGTGCGGGAAAGTAAAGTAGATAAAGGTAAAACAATAAAAACCTGCTCCAATCGGAGGGTTGAATAAAGTGAGAAACGGAAATGAAAATGGCGGCAGGAATAACTTCCTTCCAAAGTGCTCCAAAATCAATTACAGACTCGATCACAGACTTGATTACACTATTGTTGCAACACCTCAATGCGAAGCGATTACCACTTTTAAAATACTGAATATATGCCTAAGTGAAACTAAGTTTGCTCTAAGTTTGGATGATTAAACAAATGAATTCGAGTCTCTATTTATAGGCAAGTAAAGTAATGGAAAAGACAAGGATGCCCTTTAGTTTGAAATTGGGAGGAAAAAGTTTTCTTCTTGTGGCGCCCGCCACAACCCCATGGCGCCCGCCATAAGGGCAAATTGTGGCGCCCAAGTGGAGGTATTGGGGAACATGGCAGTTGAGGGAAGTTGAGCTGTGACACGTCATGGCTGGACATATGGCGCCGACCACAGTGGGAGCCACAAGTGCAAAATGCTGAATTTTAGTCTTTTTAGCTCATTTTCACTCCTTTTCTCGATCGGGGCTCTGAATAGACTGAAAACCTGAAAACAAAGAGAAACATAGTAATAACATAACAAAATAACAATAAAACAACTAAAATGCATGCGAAATCGGAGTCGAAAATACGGTGAAATTTAGTGTCATCAGCTAGTTAACAACGCTACACAATTGGTATTTAAAACAAACGCTCAAGATTAAAACGTGGCAAATGGATCCTGTGGTTCAGATGCAAGACACCTCATCGCCGGAGCCAGAGCTCCGATCATCTTCTCCGGTGGCACTAACCGGACTGGTCAAGATGAACCATCACCAAAAAGAAAAACAAGAACATGATCTTGATGAAAAATTGGCACTGAGCTCGAATCTGACCTCCATTCATTCCGATTCCAAATATATTGAGAGATATGTGGAATTGAAAATTGAGGTACATGAACTGAGTTGCTTCGATTTGGCCTCAAAGTAACTTAATTTTCTTGCCTACATTGGTAGAACTTCAGACAACCAAAGAATCAATAGAATTGAGCAAGAATTTGAGAGAATCGAAAAGTTTAAAATTTCTGCAAATTACCTTCAATGGAGGTCTGAACTTGATGGATCTTGAGCTTGCTTGCACTTGGATTCACTCTACTTGCTTGTAGGAAGAGAATGGAAAGGTTTAGAAGCAAAGGATTTCTGGAGAATTGAATTCCAAAATAGTGGAGATTCAAGATCAAATTCAAATGAATTTATCAGGCTTATCCTATGAGAGTGAAGGGTTTTCAATGAGGGATCAAAGCTGGCGCAATGGTGTTGTGAATTCTGAGCAATTGAAGCTCTATTTATAGATGAATCATGTGATATTTTCACACTCACTTTCACTTTCGAAAATTGGCAAATGATGGTGCAATGTTGCATGAGAGTGCATAGGCCCATGAAATGATAGCTGAAGGTCCAAAATTACATATCATATGGTTTGAAGTTAGCTTAGATTGCAAGGCAAATTTACATTGATGCTTGAAGATTAATCCATGCCAAATGATATCCGCCTGTTTAAGCCATGCGCAGCCTATGCATTTCTCATCCAAAATGCATGAATTTGAGCTCTTTGGAAAGGTGAGATCAAGAGGAACAAGTTTAATGTTGATCACTTTTTCATTTGGAGCTTGGAACTTGGAGAAATTTGAGGTGGAAGTTTAGAAATATTTGACATATAAATTTTTTTCTAAGTGTCAAGCCATATGTCTCAATATTCTACCTTGCTTAACTTTTTATGCGAGATTCAAATGAGAAACGTGTCTTCACAAACATTATAGCTCTCTCAAAGTCCTTCAAAATGGTCACTAACTGCATGTCATTTGGATTTGAAATAATAGAGTTATGCATTTTTGAAGTTTGGGAAAATCACTTGATCAATGGTATAGGTCAAAAGTGACCTATAATGTAACCTCATATCACATGCTCAAAAAAGTTGAATTAGCTCCCACTCCAAACATAAAAGTTGAAGTAGGCACATTTAATTTGATTGTAAAACTTGGAAATCTTTCATCTCATAAAAATTGAGCAAGTTATGACCTTGGGAAGTTGACTTTCAAATTAGGGTTTAGACAAAATAACCTATAATGTTTCAACATAGAAAATGATTTTACAAGCGAAACTAGGTCTAGGTCTCAACATGAAAGTTGTATAGAATGTCATTTAGAGTAACATTTATCTTGGGATCATTTTCATATGGTGAAAATTGTAGGAGATAGGGTCTAGGGAGACCCAGCTTTGATTAGATGAATTCATTTGGCCAACCACCATCAACCAACTTGCTAATTTCTAATTCTCTTGACTTTCTTGGCTCATGGTAGATCATATATGCATAAGATGATGATATTTGAAGTGTCCCTTGAGAAATTTGATCAATTGGTGAGATAGCTTGTTGGAGAAGTTACTCAAGATACCCAGTTAAACTAGGGTTTCCAAGGAAAATCACCCTCAAACGTTTGAAGAAAACTTGATCAATATGACATGTAGAGATCATTGGGACTCATATATGATACTCATAACCATTCTTGAATCAATTCTTGGTTGTGCTCTTTGTTCATGAGGGTATCAAACCCTAGATATGGACTTGATGAATCAATGAGATCATACCCTTCCTACAAAAGAGTTAGGCAAATGCAAAGACATATTTTTTGGTATTTTGATTAGTGAAATGATAAAATACAAGTGTGATATAATCACAGAGTGCTTGGTGATCTCTCCCAAAAAAACCCAATGCAGGAGGGGTAAGGAGAATGCCAAGACATGATCCCAATGCTAATGCTTATGATGGAATTTCATGAGGGATCTTAGGGTCAAAATTGGGGTCTTACAACTGCCCCTATTTAAGGATATTCTAATTGAGGAGGTGAAGGTTAAAATCTTCGGCTCGACTCAGTAGAATGGGCTTAAATAACAACATAGAGAAACAAATTTTGGTCCCAAAGAAACCTCATAATGCATATGAATGAAAAAGTTAATGCTCTGTGGGGGAATATTGCCACAAAGGAAAAAGAAATCAGAGAGACCGAAAGTCCGCAGGAGCACAATGCATTCCATAAGGAAAACTCACTAGGGAGACAAAGACTCTGGGGGGAAAAAGGAGTTATGCGTAGGCCAGGCTACGACTTAAAACTACTGGGGGTCTCAAAGAATTCCACACAAAAAGGAAAGACTCAGTCGGGGAAATAACAACATCTGCAGGGGATACGAATAAGTCAGGATAAAACTGAAGTATTCGACTCACGCTGGAGAAAAAAAGGATTTCACTAAGGAAATGTGCACTCAACTCAACTGGGGAGAAATAAAATTCAACACAGGAGGAGCAAAAATCTATTATCCACTATCTGTTACTGGGTAAGGAGATAACAAATATCTGATAGAGAGAACATCCGTCATCGGTTAGGATGAACATATCAAGGATGACTCGCTGGGAACCTCCAAGAAGGAGTAATCATTACCGGTTACTAGGTAAGAATAACCTTGCTGGGGAAAACTGCAAAAAATAGGATTTACAACTACCAGTTACTGGGCAGAAGACCAAGGGTGAGAGTATCCGTCATCGGTTAGGATGAACATATCAAGGATAAGCTCGCCTGAAAAATGTCAAAGAGGATAGCCGTCATCGATTATGATGAACATATCAAGGATATACCAACTGAACAAAAAAGGGGTAAGAATTACATCTATCGAAAGCTGGATAGAAAACCGTCGGAGAGAAAATCCGTCACCGGTTAGGATGAACATATCAAGGATTAACTCTGCGAGGGGACAAAGTAGGATTTACAACTACCGGTTACTAGGTAGAAGACAAAATTAAAGAGAAAATACGTCACCGGTTAAGATGAACATATCAAGGATAGACTCTGAAAAGGGGAACAAAAGTAGGAATTACATCTATCAGTTACTGGATAGAATACCAAAGAAGAGAAAATCTGTCACTGGTTAAAGTGAACATATTAATGATTGACTCTGCACAGGGGAAAAAGTAGGATTTACAACTACCAGTTACTGGGTAGAAGACCACAAGGAGAAGAAAACCCGTCATCGACTAAGATGAACATATCAAGGATTAAATCTCCGAGGAACAAAATAGGGATTACAACTACCTTTTTACTTGGTAGAATACCAAAAGAATAAGAATATCCGTCACTAGTTAAAGTGAACATATCAAGGATAGACTCATGCAGGGGAAGGAAAGATATCCGTCACCTGGTTAAGATGAACATATCAAGGATATACTTTCGGGGACTCTACTGAGGAGACCAAAGGGTACTTTTGCCGGGTATTGGGCAAGAAGTAACAAACTGCAAACTGAGAAGAATATTACCAGTTACTGGGTAATAGACTCTTAGGGGACCAAAACATCTACCTAGGTAAGAGCTAGAAAGAAACAATAAATCAATACTCAACCCAATGAGGACATAACTCAAGGGGAGTAATTCCATCCAGAAGATCCACTGGAGAGAAAACTGAAATAACAATCATCCACGAGGAGACAAACTCAGTGGGGAAACGGAGAAAGGTTAAAGTCTTTCTGCTTAAGGGGCTGATACTCTATAATTGAAGGAGGACAGACACCAGATTTGGTATGGGGATAACGTACCGCCATAACAGAGAATGAGAATCTCAAACAAATCAAATATGAAGATGCAGAATATGCAAATTATGAAATTGTATGAATGTATATGTATAAATGATGATTATGCTGACAAAACGATCACAAAGGGTACAGAGGTGTCGCAAATAAATTGAACCACCGGTACAATCCTCGGTCAATCCACAAAATATGGAGACTACTGCTGGAGAACAGATAGATCAACATCCTAAGGGCTCGACCCTAGCTGAGGATGGAGGAGATCTGTTGAGGATAGAACAATACCAACTCTGTGGGGAATTTTAGGTCAACACCATAAAATGGGAGACAACCCTATAGAGAAAATAACAAAAGCTGCTCAAAAACCAGGAGGAAACTCTGACTGGGAGCAAAGATACAGCAATTGGTGGGGACACCAAAGCGATCTACTGGGGAAAAATCAAACATCTCTGATGAAGATCCACCTGCTGAGGAAATACGAACTCCGCTGGGGAAGGCCGAAACTCTGATGGGGACACGCCACGACTCAACTAGGGATAAAGAAAGGAATTCCACTGGGGATCAAATACTCCACCGAGGAATTGAATCAACACAAACGTCTAGGGATACCCGAAGAGTTAACTGCTTGGGGGACCACATATGCTTCACACTTACAGACTTGCTATTTATTGAAATGCTATTGATATTCTTTTTACTCGCTTTGGAAAAGTTCTTGCTTTTATTGTTGGTTCTAAGTGTTGGCAACAATTTTGGTAAAACTTTGAGTGTTCACAAGATGTTACAAGTGTTGTCTTGACATAAGATAACATGTACCTGCAGGATGTTTAAAATGTGAATATGCAGGATTTTTACTGAGATGTCAGACCCGATGTCATGACATCTGTATACAAAACATTCAATCTGAATGTTATGTATTGTGTGATTGCGTTTTTTATGCTAATCTATGTATGATTGAAGAGATGATTAAACGTGCATTCAATCAGTAATTACAACCAGATTGACTTATTTTCCAACGCGATATAATCAGTTGTCATGAGAAGATATGAATGCAAAATGGTTTTAGGGTTTTACGATGTCCAAGCCCAGCTAAATGCTTCTATATAAAGGACATGGAAAACCTGGTTTTATACACGAGAAATAACGAGCGAAATATTGAGAGAGAATAAGGGTTTGAGTCTTGTGTGGTCGTGTGAATTGTAAGCCATTCATTCATCCATAGATGATTGAATTAGACTGATTTTTGAGTTGTAATTTGTCCACTCTAAGCTTTGAAGCATGAGTGTGTGTTTACTTGATTGAAGCTTTTAAGTAAGATCAGGTATGTGTCTTTGAAGAGTGACTTCTTTTCATTGTAATTCTTGTTTTATATCACTGCTGTGATTGAGGGGGAGTGGATAGGATCTCATATCTAAGAGTTCTTAGGTAGAAGTCACACGGGTAGAGATTAGGTGAAAAGACTGTAACTTGAATTTGTTTACTGAGAGTCTTTGAACTGATTCTGTTTAGTGGATTTCCTTCCTGGCTTGGTAGCCCCCAGACGTAGGTGAGTTTGCACCGAACTGGGTTAACAATTGCTTGTGTCTCTTACATTACTGTTCTTTATCTTTTATCCTGTTTGTATTGTTCCGATATTAATGTCGTGACATTACCTTCGACATCTCATATCTGATACCAAAATTTCAATTGGTATCAGAGCAGGCATCCTGCTCTAGTTCTGGGTGAGATCTAGGGATGTTACTTTCTGGTACTATGGATAGAGACGGAGGATCTATTCGTAGACCACATATTTTGGATGGATCCAACTATGATTACTGGAAACCTCGAATGGTAGCCTTCCTAAAATCTTTGGATAATAAAGCTTGGAAGCCTGTTTTAACAGGCTGGGAACATCTAGTTATTACTAAGGAAGGAGAAGCTACAACTGACAAGAAGGCTGAGGAACAATGGACCAAAGATGAGGATGATCTAGCCCTTTGGAACTCTAAGGCATTGAATGTTATATTCAATGGAGTAGATAAGAACATTTTCAGATTGGTAAACAACTGTGAGGTGGCTAAAGATGCTTGGAACATTCTCAAAACCACTCATGAAGGCACCTATAGAGTGAAGATGTCTAGACTACATCTGCTCACTACCAAGTTTGAAAATGTAAGGATGAAAGAAGATGAAAATATTCATGAATTTCATATGAATATCCTTGAAATTGTTAATGCCTCAGGAGCCCTGGGAGAGAAGATGTCAGATGAAAAGCTAGTGAGGAAAATACTTAGGTCACTTCCTAAGAGATTTGCCATGAAAGTGACAACCATAGAAGAGTCTCAAGACATTTCCAATATGAGAGTGGATGAGCTAATTGGATCCCTCCAAACATTTGAGATGGGAATGTGTGATGGATCTGGAAAGAAAGTCAAGAGCATAGCCTTCATGTCAAACGCTGAAGAGAAAGAGGAAGAAAATGGTCAAGATACTGATGAAGATCTGGCAAATGATGTAGCATTACTAGGAAGACAGTTCAACAAACTTCTGAAAAAGATGGATGTAAGGTCTAAGTCTAATGTCAAGAACATCTCATCTGACATTAGTAAGTCCAATAATGCTGGAAGAAGAACAAGATCTGATGAAAAGTCCAAAGAAGGAAAAGGAGTTCAGTGCCATGAATGTGATGGGTATGGACACATTAGAGCTGAATGTGGAACCTACCTCAAGAAACAGAAGAAGAGTCTTGTTTCTACTTGGTCTGATGAAAGAAAAACAGAAGAGTGTGCAAATCTTGTGACTGCATTGATTGGAAGATGGGGTTCTGGTGAAGACTCAAGTGATGATGAAGTAACCTTTGATGAGTTAGCTACTACCTACAGAAAGTTGTGTCACAGAAGTGAAGAAGTGTGTCAACAAGTTGAAAGTCAGAAGAAAGTGATAACACAACTGGAGAATGAGAAGGTAGAACACTTGGAAACCATCTCTAAGTTAAAGACTGAAGCAGTGTTGTCACACCCCAATTTTGACCCTGAATCGCCGATTCAACACATTCATCATAGCTATTGCATATCTACATAGCATAACATGCATTCCATACCGCATAATGCCTAGAATATCGGTCGAAATAAATTTTCGGATCTACAGGGAATCTTGTTGAATCAATTATCAAATGTGTGTCAAAATAGCGGGCAAAAAATTTCCAAATAAAAGTTGCAAACATCAGTTTTTTAAATCTACGTTTCCCGTAGTTTAATCTGTTGTGCTCGATACATTTTTCGGCTAATTATTCAGTCAAATTTGATAAGTCCGAGCCTTTTAATCGGTCATTTTTATATTTTTAAAACTTGATCAAAACCTGTATGTTTCCAAGAAGTTTATTTCGCGCCGGTCATTTCAGTGCATTTATTTTAATTTTTTGGGAACTGTTGTGCCCAAATTTTATTCATTTTGAGTCTTGTTATTTTTATTCTTTTGTCAAAAAAAAAATCAAAAAAATTAAATAGGTATAATCATGCTCTCATTTTTTTTTTATCATATTTATATAAAGACAATGCGAAGTTTATTTAATTTAATTGATTTAAATTGATTAAAACTTCTATAAAGGGTAAGCTAGGTAATTTAAATTAGTTAACAAATTGTGTTTCTTTAGTTTGATCTTGACCGTCGGTCTCAGTTAATCAAAAGCCTAGAATTTCTATCCATGTTTTTCTCTCTTAGCCAATAGAAGTTAAGGAAATAAAGGAAAAAATAAAAAAAGAGTTAAATAGAATGGGTGGGAAAACTCCCCCCATTTTTCTTTGGCCGACAACCCACGTGGCTTGCTGACAACAACTTTCACTGATCTCTCTCTCTCATCATTCATCAATCGCTCGGTGATGGAAAGAATAAAAAGAGGAAAAAAGGGTTTATTTCCTCTTCATCTTCCACGATACCCTCCGCCACCACATCCAAACCCTTTTCATCTTCCATGATACCTTCCGCCACCACATCCAAACCCTCTTCATCGTCACCACCTCCACCACCTCCTAACAACCTTCCACCATAACCTTCTTCTCACACTCTCTCAAAACCCTCCTTACCTTCTATTTCCAACAAATACCCACAACAACTTCCGGTCGATCTCTATTCACACCGCCACGACACAACAACGAAGAAACCAACCTTCACAACACTTCCAACAACAACAGTAATCGTTGTGCTTTCACGCTTATCCTTTTTCAATTCCATCGAGGAAGAAGCTAACACTTAACATGTTCCAGAATTTCACTCTTGTTGTTATAGGCATTTTGGGAAACATTTTCTCTTTCATAGCTCCATTGTGGATTGCGGTTATCTTCGGTGTTGTTGTTGTTTGGGCTTGGAAACCTAAATGGGCTATTGAGCCTAATACTCACGATTGGACTAGTTCCTTCAAGTTTCGGGTTCCTTGGAGTAATGATTCCGAGCTTCGTAATCAACCCGGTTTTCTCGATAGTTCTGGTTCTGCTTCGGAGGGTGAAAAGGGTTTGAGGGGTTTAGTGACGGAAGGTGATTTGTAGAATTTGTGTAAGTTGCTATTGTTTCTGCCGAAATATGTCTACACTGAATCAGGATTCGGATAGGATTACTGCAATGACTGATGTAGCTGATGTTCTTATTGATACCACCATGGAGACTGTAGCTTCTCAGGCTCCAGTTTCTAGTGAAGTTGCTATTACTGCTGCTGATTCTTATTTGCCAGTACAAGCCTTGCAGTATGTTATAGATGTAGTGCATTCCTTCAGTGGGCGAAATTGGTGGGCATCCAGAGTTCTAATAACTCTATTGATTTGAAGTGCAATTGTTCCACTCTTAATAAATAAACTCAAGACCACTTCTAAGCTTACACTTATGAGGCTGTTGCTCAAGACCACTTCCCCCTGCGTAATCGACTCCCGAACTCTGATTTGGTTGCGACGACCATAATCATTATCGTTTTGTCTTTGGCTTTATCGATATTTCCCCTTTCCTTTTTAGGAATAAATAAAGTTCAGTGGCGACTCTGTTCAGTCCATCATTGCGAGCGTGCGATTGTGCTTCGCTAGGTCGTGTTCTCATTTTTCGAGGTGCGACAGATGGCGACTCTGCTGGGGACAACTCCCTAAGTGAGTCAAGCCTAGTTAGGTCGTTTGCGTGCGTTTGTTTGTTTACCTGTGTGGCTTTTTCTTTATTGTTTTGCTATATTTATTGTCCCATTGGTATAAATCTGTTATATTGGTTCGATATGCTTTGGGACTTGGAGATACTCTTATTGCAAACCATGTGGGAAAGACTTTTACCCGAGTCTCAAGTAAAAACATAAGATAGGACAAGGTTGAGTAGTGCGGGTCTGTGAGATGAATTTCTCGTTGGGTCGGTGCGAGAACCTTACTTAGAGTAGATTCTTGAAAGGATGTTGTCGCTCGGTAAGTAAGTTGCTGTAAGCGTCGATATTTTCTTTAGGATCCATGACTCTGAGAACCATATGTAGAACCTTAGTTCTTTGTCCAACTAGGAAGGATGGTTGCGTAGCATGGGTCAGCGAGTTGAATTTCTCGTTGGATCGATGTGAGAACCTCACTTAGAGTAGATTCTTTAGATGGAGTTGACGCCCGACAAGTAAGTTGCCGCAGGTAGCAAACAGTCTAATGGATCCATGACTCTAGGAACTTTTTTGAAACCCTAGATCATACCCGGTGAGAACCTATTCTTGGAAAGCAATCAGATTCATCAGTACCCCAGACTTTTGAACCCGTGTATTGAGAGAAAAACAAATATGCATGGCTTGCATTGCATTCATTCACATTCCATTGCATCTGCATCTCATCATAATGCATGTCATTTTCCAGACAAAATACAAAAAAAACCCTCATCCATTCTTTGTCCATGATCAACAAAGTGATTCCTGACACGAGTTTAGAATAAAGAACCATGTCTCGAGAGATGATGGACGAGCTAAGGAAAAGTCAAGAAGCATTGAAGGAGGAACTCAATCTTCTGAAGAGCCAAATGGGATGGGTCATGGAAACCCTGCAAATCTTATTGAGAAAAGAGGGTCATCCCATACCCATTACTGCAACGGAGGGAGCTACTGCTCCATATCCATCTGGTGTTACCCCAAGTCAGGGGAATTTCTATGTGGCCACTCCTCATATACCGGCATATGACCCTCCCTCAGGATGTCATCATCAGCATCATCTGGCTGTTCCTCCTCAAAATCATCGAAGTCTGATTCGAAGCAAGAATCAGAATCAGAACAAGAGGAACAAAAATCACAATGACCCGATTCCGGTGCCATATAGCAAGATCTACCCACAGCTGATCCAGAATTCTTTGATGACCCCTCGAGATCTCACACCTACATCACAATACCTGCCATGGTACAATCCAAATGCAACATGTGAATTCCATAAAGGAGCATTGGGACATGACCTGGATTATTGCTTAGCGTTGAAAGCCTTGGTACGGGAGCTGATTAACAAAAAGAGCTTAGTCTTTGAAAAAGATCACCCAAAGGTCAAGTGCGGATACCATACTGGAACAATGGGGCACCCCATCGAGGAATGCAAGAGTTTTAAGTTCAAGCTGCAAAGATTGATTGACATAAGGTCACCAACACTCAAGGAGGAAGGCTCAGGTACATATATCTTGATTTCTGGGCCAGGTAATGAGAAAGGGAAAGGACCCCTGAAAACCCTCAAGGTTTTGTACCACAAGGAAGAGGTCAAGGATGTGGCTAATGAGATATCATCATTTCTTGGTAAGAGCATTGAGAGATCGCCTTGGATTTCCAATATCACGACCCATACCAACGAAAGAAAAAGAGAAGTGAGTAGTGGATCCAAGAGGGTTGCGTTCAACGATGAGATTGAAGGAAAATAATTTGAAGATCATCGTGCCAATGTCAAAAAGCTTGTTGATCCCAACCTTCAAGTGGCTGAAAATGAGCAGTTAGCAATGCCCAAAGTGCGATACCAAAAAACACTACCTTTTGGTCTTCATTACAAACAATCATGGTTTGCTCCTCATCCAAATCAACAAGCCCAAGGCCCGAGATATCGAAATCAACGTCAAAATCAGCTTAGGCCCCAAACTAACTTGGAAAGAAGAAATGCTCCTCGTCATCCAAGCGTCATGACATATAGCCAACTTCTACAACCTCTAATTCAAAACTCATTGGTAGTTCCCAAGTCTCTCAAGCCGGTTCCACAACCTTACCCACTCGGGTATGACCCAAATGTGCAATGTGGATATCATGCTGGATCAGAAGGGCATTCAACCGAAGACTGCAACACTTTCAAAGCCAAATTACAACAGTTCATTGACAACGAGTACATAGCCTTTCAAGAAGGAAGTTTGGTGGTAAACGTTAAACCATCAGCCGAATAAGTGCGAAGATCTCAAGGGGTGTCCCCCAAAGTTAATGGATCAAGTTTGAAGAAGTCATTCCCTGAAGATGGCAATCATTTGGTTGTTTTAGCATCTCTTTTGGAGTTTCCTCGCATGTTGATTGTTAATTGCTTTTAAGCATTGTTGTTTTCTTTGAATTGGTAAGATTAATGAAATATTTATGCATCTTTTGAATTAATCCATTCGTATTCACTCGTTTTTCATTCATGTTAAAAACAAAAATACTCCTCTCATTCACTTTTGTTTATCAAACCGTTGTGTTAACAAAGATTGGAAGGAGGATGATGAAAACGAAACACCTGAAATTGTTGTGGTATGCTTTTGAGTAAAACCTTGTCGATGATGTAAGGCATTGTTTCAAATCCACAAACATTGAAGAGATAAGGAGTTAATCCCTAGTAAACCACTTTGAGCCTAAAAGTTGGAGTTTATTTCGGATCTAAAACCCTTAATCTTAACCTGGGGCAGGTAGTTGTGTTCAGATAATTTGACCGTGCATTCGATCTTTCAAAAAATTTTGTCCATATGTACGCCCTCTAATTAGGTTCAACCACATGTTATCCTTCGCACACATGTTGAGGTGTCGAAGAAGTTGAGAAAAGCTAAAATTAGTGTTGATTGATCCTCATCCACCAATAACCTGGCAGTCAACACGTAAAAAAAAAACAGAAAAAAGTCCGCTAAGTCAAACACCACAAAATGACTTAGGCAAAAGTCAGGGCATCCCGATGGACCGAAAGCTTCAAAGAAGCGGTCCAGGAAAAATTAGGGATAAAGAAAATCGATCAAAAGAGGTCATTAAATCCTCAAAAAAAAAATAAGGTGACTACCATTTCAAGAAAATCTCACCTTGGACCCTCATTTCCACTTTCGCACCTTTGAGATTGAATGCGTGTATTGAATTAACTGAATATAGGAACTGGAGATCATCAAGAAGAAGGGGTGGGTAAAAAATAAATTTTGAACCTTATATCCTTTTGTTTCAAAAAATCGTGAACCAAACCACGTTACAATCCTTAAAAGTCCTAATTGAGGCAGAGTTCATTCTGAAAGCATACTACAACAAGGTTGTGTTAACCTGACTCCAAATGATTTTTGTTAACCATTTGATGGCACATACTTGCATGTTGTGAATGACTTGATCATCATTGTGTTCTTATCAATGACCCGTTCACTGTATTTCACCCGTTCATATCAATAAACTTTGATTTCAAATTTTTGCATAAGCATTGCATTAAAATTACCATTTTTGAATGAACAATCTTATTTGTGATTCAACACTTAGCATCAAAGAAATTCCAATAATATACAATTGATGAAATTGATAAAGTGGAAGAAATCCAGTCAGGGGAAATCACTTTGAGTATCAGTTGATCCGAGCCAATCGCCCCAAGGGTCATCTCGCCAAGAGTAATTTGCTTCAAGACTCAGACCGAGGCAAGCCACCTCAGAGCTCAGTAAGTCCAACTATCCAAGGAAAGTCAATCAAGAGTCTACCATTCCAACATTTGGTTAGTCAAGTTCAGACCATTGCAAGTTTCAAACACTCGGGGCAAGCCATCTCGAGGTAGTCTCATGGCAAGTTGTTTCCAAACTCACTTTCAAGGTGAACATTTCCAAAGACCCAACAGACTGGAGCAAGATGAGCCACAGAGGGGAAAAACCTCTTTCTTCATGCTTTCAAACTGCTCAAACAAATTCTGCCATACGTCAAGAACTTTTGAGTTTAAGACGAGTGCCCGGAAATTATGCTAGCACGATTCATTAATCTTCCAAAAGGATCCCAATGGCTAAGTTGTGGTTGTCAAGCTTGATAGAATTATCCTTTGATAACATCTATCATAAAATATTTGGTTGAGTTCTCGGTGTTGAGGAATCATGATCTCCATAAAAAACCTTTACAAACTCCCCGTCCACTCAGGTGTCAACATTTTCATATCATGATCATTCATATATCATGCATAAAAGGAAATTCAAATCATACATAGCCGAAATGTACTTCGTGCTCATTTTGCATTGACCCAGGTCTTGTTGTTGATCCTATATCCTTTGACCTCTAATTCCAGTTTGTCTTTGGTGCCCTTAAACCATCATCCGGTTTTCGCAGTCATTTTCAAGTCCGACTCAGTTGGCAATTTTGTCCAGGAGGTTCATTTCCTTTTGGGGATTATCCGATGAATTTCCGGATTACTCCATCGTGTTTTGATATATTTCCATAACTTGTCTGATGTATTTCTAGATTGTTTCTTCACCTATCTGATGTATTCTCGAATATGTTTGTCTTGAATTCTGATGTATTTCCAAAACTTCCTTGATGTATTACCGTTGTGTCTGTATTCTGCTGTATCTCCAGAATATCACTTACAATTCTGATGCATTTCCAGAATTCGTCTCTTTTACTCTCTGATGAATTCCCAGACATGTCACTTTTGTTCTGACGCACTTCCAGAACCCCTATGCCACTCCCTGGAATTATTTCAAGACTCATTGGTGTCTCCTAAAATTCAGTTGTTACTAGGCATTATTCCAAGCTCAGTGGTCACTATAACTCATTTTAAACTCAATTTTTGTTGGCATCACTGTCACTCCATTTGTAAATACAATCGTAATTGGTATCCGAATTTTGGTTGTCACCAACATCATTTCAAGTCCAATTGTTGTTGGCAAAATCTGTTAAAAGCTGGTTGTAATCCATTGCTCACAGTCAAAGTCCAATTGTTGATTGGCACCTATCAGTTAAAAGTTGGTTGTAATCCATTACTTACAGTTAAAAGTCCAATTATTGTTGGCACGTACAAAGAGTTTAATTACCCTGTCTTTCCTGATGGTTCCGTGAAAGTCATGTATGACTCATCATCTTGAGGAATTCCCAGAAGCGTGGAGGTTTTTTTCGTGTTAGAAAACTCCAATGATGTTGGTTTTGTTTGATGTCTTTGTAAAGAATTATCATAGCCTTTTGCGTGGATGATCTACTTATAAGAAGACTCCCGTTTATCTTTGTTTTGCATAAATTCCCTGTTAGGAATCTCCAAAATCTATGATTGGATGAATTTCTTGTGAGAAATCTCCAGAATTGTCTGGTGTATCATAAAGTGTCAAGTCATGTATGAACCTGTTGAATGAAGCTCCCTTTGTATGTTTTCCAATATTGTCAGGTCATGTATGAATCTGTTGTTGAAGTTTTCTTTGGGTTTTTTTCCAGTGTTGTCAGGTCACATATGAACCGGTTAATAAAATATCTTTAAAACTTCCAGAATCGTCAGGTCATGCATGAACTTGTGGATATACTTTATTTGAATTTTCCAGTGTCGTCAGGTCATGTATGAACCTATTGACAAAACTCCCTTTGATTTTTCCCAAGTATTGTCAGGTCATGCCTGAACCCGTTGTTGAAATGTTTGGTATATTCCAACGATGTCAAGTCATGTATGAGCCTCCGGATGAAATTTTCTTTGTATGTTTTCCAGTATTGTCAGGTCATGTTTGAACTTGTTGATGGAACCTTTTGATATCCAGCAGCATTATTAGGTCATGTTTGAACCATTTATTGAAACTCTTTGAATATTCCAAATGGTTAGGTCACGTTTGAACCAGTTGTTAAAAATTCTTTGAATATTCAAGTGTTGTTAGGTCATGTTTGAACCAGTTGTTGAAAATTCCTTGAATATTCAAGTGTTGTTCGGTCATGTTTGAACCAGTTGTTGAAAACTCTTTGAATAGTCAAGTGTTGTCAGGTCATGTATGAACCTGTTGTTGAAAATTCTTTGAATGTTCCTGTTTTGTCAGGTCATGTATGAACCTGTTGTTCATCCTTTATTCCAGTATTACCAGGGCATGTCTGAACCTGTTTCGAAGAATCTTTTCTTTGATTATTCCAGTGTTGTCAGGTCATGTATGAACCTGTTGCTGAACCTTTTGTTCCAATGTTGTCAAGTCAGGTATGAATTTGTTGTGGAAATTTTCTCAAAATGTTCAAGTTGGTCATCAGGACATGTATGAACCTGTTGATATACTCTTTTTGAACTTTTTCTGAGTTTGTTAGGTCATGACTGAACCTGCTGTCAGAACTTCTTGATATTCCCTAGCATTGTCAGGTCATGTATGAACCTGCTGTTGAGCTTTCATTCTAGTATTACCAGGTCATGTATGAACCTGTTTTGAAGGATCTTTCTCTATGGTTGTTTCAGTGTTATCAGGTCATATGTGAACCTGTTGTAGAATTTTTTTCTTATTCGGGTTTAGTAAGTCATGTGTGAACTTACTGTCGAAATCTCTTGTATTCTAAGTGTCGTTCATCGAATTTCACTTTGAGTGCTCTCTAGGGTGTATCTGATTCTCCAACAGGATTGTTTTCCCCAACGAGTTGGTTTTTACCATTTGCCTATCTCCCTGTGGATCATCAGCATCCCTCACAGATCTTTGTTTCATTCTGTATCCATCATAAAGCATCATGCTAGGGTTTATCTTATGTCTGATCATATCCCTAGCAAATCAAATAAAAAAGAGCCATTCATTCAGGCATTCATCTCATATCATATCCTATCATTTGCATTTCAGGATCAAAATTCAGGTCTTCTTAGTATTTAACTATCTCCCACTATGATCATATGAAGAGTGTACTTCTTCATATTCTCATGTCGAAGATACTTAAATAGGGGCAACTGTCACACCCTAATTTTGACCCTGAATCGCCGATTCAACATATTCATCATAGCTATTGCATATCTACATAGCATAACATGCATTCCATACCGCATAATGCCTAGAATATCAGTCGAAATAAATTTTCGGATCTACAGGCAATCTAGTTGAATCAATTATCAAATGTGTGTCAAAATAGCGGGCGAAAAATTTCCAAATAAAAGTTGCAAACATCAGTTTTTTAAATCTACGTTTCCCGTAGTTTAATCTGTTGTGCTCGATACATTTTTCGGCTAATTATTCAGTCAAATTTGATAAGTCGGAGCCTTTTAATCGGTCATTTTTATATTTTTAAAACTTGATCAAAACATGTATGTTTCCAAGAAGTTTATTTCGCGCCGGTTATTTCAGTGCATTTATTTTAATTTTTTGGGAACTGTTGTGCCCAAATTTTATTCATTTTGAGTCTTGTTATTTTTATTCTTTTGTCAAAAAAAAAACCAAAAAAATTAAATAGGTATTATCATGCTCTCATTTTATTTTTATCATATTTATATAAAGAAAATGCGAAGTTTATTTAATTTAATTGATTTAAATTGATTAAAACTTCTATAAAGGGTAAGCTAGGCAATTTAAATTAGTTAACAAATTGTGTTTCTTTAGTTTGATCTTGACCGTCGGTCTCAGTTAATCAAAAGCCTAGAATTTCTATCCATGTTTTTCTCTCTTAGCCAATAGAAGTTAAGGAAATAAAGGAAAAAATAAAAAAAAGAGTTAAATAGAATGGGTGGGAAAAATCCCCCCATTTTTCTTTGGCCGACAACCCACGTGGCTTGCTGACAACAACTTTCACTGATGTCTCTCTCTCATCCCTCATCAATCGCTCGGTGATGGAAAGAATAAAAAGAGGAAAAAAGGGTTTATTTCCTCTTCATCTTCCACGATACCCTCCGCCACCACATCCAAACCCTCTTCATCTTCCACGATACCTTCCGCCACCACATCCAAACCCTCTTCATCGTCACCATCTCCACCACCTCCTAACAACCTTCCACCATAACCTTCTTCTCACACTCTCTCAAAACCCTCCTTACCTTCTATTTCCAACAAATACCCACAACAACTTCCGGTCGATCTCCATTCACACCGCCGCGACACAACAACGAAGAAACCAACCTTCACAACACTTCCAACAACAACAGTAATCACTGTGCTTTCACGCTTATCCTTTTTCGATTCCATCGACGAAGAAGCTAACACTTAACATGTTCCAGAATTTCACTCTTGTTGTTATAGGCATTTTGGGAAACGTTTTCGCTTTCATAGCTCCGTTGTGGATTGCGGTTATCTTCGGTGTTGTTGTTGTTTGGGCTTGGAAACCTAAATAGGCTATTGAGCCTAATACTCACGATTGGACTAGTTCCTTCATGTTTCGGGTTCCTTGGAGTAATGATTCTGAGCTTCGTAATCAACCCGGTTTTCCCGATAGTTCTGGTTCTGCTTCGGAGGGTGAAAAGGGTTTGAGGGGTTTAGTGACGGAAGGTGATTTGCAGAATTTGTGTAAGTTGCTATTGTTTCTGCCGAAATATGTCTACACTGAATCAGGATTTGGATAGGATTACTACAATGACTGATGTAGCTGATGTTCTTATTGATACCACCATAGAGGCTGTAGCTTCTCAGGCTCCAGTTGCTAGTGAAGTTTCTATTGCTACTGTTGATTCTTATTTGCCGGTACAAGCCTTGCAGTATGTTATAGATGCAGTGCATTCCTTTAGTGGGCTAAATTGGTGGGCATCCAGAGTTCTAACAACTCTATTGATTCGAAGTGCAATTGTTCCACTCTTAATAAATCAACTCAAGACCACTTCTAAGGTTACACTTATGAGGCTGTTGCTGAAGGTCAGAAGGAGATGTCAAAGCTATTCAAAGAATTTGGTGTGACTCCATTTACGTCAATGAAGGGACTCTTTATTCAAGGTCCTGTCTTCATTAGTTTTTTCTTGCGATAACAAACATGGCTGAAAAAATGCCATCATTCAAACACGGTGGAGCTTTCTAGTTCATTGATCTCACAACTCCAGATGCCTTATACATTTTTCCAGTTATAACTGCATTGTCATTTTTATTAGTAGTAGAGTGTAATATGCAAGAAGGAATGGAAGGAAATCCTATGGTTGCCACCATGAAAAATTTCTCAAGGGTTTTTGCTCTTCTTTCCATTCCTTTCACCATGAGTTTTCCAAAGGCTATATTTTGTTACTGGATTACATCAAATTTGTTTTCACTTTCATATGGAATGGTGCTTAGAGTCCCTGGTGTAAAGAAAACTTTAGGTATTCCTGATTTGCCTCCTGCAGAACCCACCAGCTCTCCAAAACACCTGAAAATATCTTAAACCATCTTTTTAACAAAGTTTGAAGAAAAAGATTATCCTGGACGGAATATCCAGTTATAATCCCGAATATTAGGCTCAAGCTGTAAGAGCTTGCAAGCCATAAATATTCGTCTTCCCTCTAAAATATTTGTAAATATTCAAACTTCTTTTCTCAATAAAATTGAAAGAAAAGGATTACCTGGGTGGAATATCCAGACGTAGTCTCGAGTATTAGACACAAGTTGTAAGAGCTTGCCGGTCATAAGTACTCGTCTTCCAAGCTCAAAAAATACTTAATTCCTACCTTAACACTTTTTCAATAAAGATGGAAATGGAACATGGTGTATACCGTGCACTCCTGAGATTAAGATTCGAGGTGGATGCCTCACCTGTCTTAAACTTTCGCCATCATTTAAAATTGTCAATGCGGTTTTCTTCAAACCCCTTTCTCAATCAAACCTCAAAATACTTAATTCTTATTAAACATTTTTTCAAATAAGATGGAAATGGAACGTGGTGGATACCGCGCACTCCTAGACTAGGATTCGAGATGGATATCTCGCTCATCCAAGTTCTCTCCATTACTCAAAAATACGTCCAACCAATCAAACTCTTTTCTCGCCGTCGTGCGATTAATCAAAAACCTTTTTCATAAACGAAAGATATATTGTCTTAAGTTGATATAAAACAATGTTTCGGCCACGATTGTTGAGTCGAGATAAGTGACGTTTTTCCGAATGATGATTTGTAAATCCATTCGATGTGTGGTATACGTCCGCTCCTCATCTGTTTTGGGTAAAACAATGTTTTCATCGATTAATACAATATAGCTTTCGCTAAAATCGACCAACAAACAAACATTTTCTACCCAGAACTACGTAAGCCTTGACTTCTCTATTAAGATACGTAGGAGCAGGATTTGTAAATCTTGTCATGCCCACTAATAAAAAACTTAGGTTTAATCCTTCGTCAAAAATCCAAAAACATTCTTCTCTCTCCCTTTCTTTCTTTCCCACCTAATAACTCGAGAAGCCCAACATTTCAAGCTAACACTAACGCACACAATTAACCTAATGGTTCCCGTTGAGTACAACGAACGTGAGGGGTGCTAATACCTTCCCCTTGCGTAATCGACTCCCGAACTCTGATTTGGTTGCGACGACCATAATCATTGTCGTTTTGTCTTGGGTTTTATCGATATTTCCCCTTTCCTTTTTAGGAATAAATAAAGTTCGGTGGCGACTTTGTTCAGTCTATCATTGCGAGCGTGCGATTGCGCTTCGCTAGGTCGTGTTCTCATTTTTCGAGGTGCGACAAGTGTTCTTGAATTCCAAACTGGATGAGATGACAAAGTATGTCAGAATGCTAAATAATGGATCTGACACCTTAGACAAAATTCTCCAGACTGGATAAATGACAGGAGACAAGTCTGGCATTGGATTCAATGAATCCAAACCTGAGTGCAGTCACACTAGTAGCAAACCAAAATCCAAACCTGAGTGTAGTCACACTGGTAGCAAACCAAAGATGTCACATCATATGTCACAACATCATAAAGGAAGACAGTAGAAAGGGAAACATCAAAGATGGAGATGTCATTACTGTGGAAAATTTGGCCACATAAACCCATTCTGCTATAAGTTGTATGGCTATCCTAGTCCTTCTCATCATCAACCTATACCCAAACATCATGTACCTATCAACAGAAAACAATGGGTTCCTAGGACTGGTGTTACAAACCTGATAGCTCACACTTCCTTCAGAGTTTCAGCCAAAGAAGACTGGTATTTTGACAGTGGGTGCTCCAGGCACATGACTGGAAACAAAAACCGGCTAACTGGCTTCATCCTCATGCCACCAGCTATGTAACCTTTGGTGATGGAGCAAAGGGTGAAATCAAGGGGATTGGTAAGCTTAACTACCATGGAGTCCCTAACCTGGACAATGTCCTACTTGTTAAGGAACTGACTGCAAACCTAATAAGCATCAGTCAACTGTGTGACCAAGGTTTAACTGTAAACTTCACAAAAACTGAATATCTGATTACTAATAAAGAAAATGAAGTGATCATGAAAGGAGTCAGGTCTAAGGACAACTGCTACATGCGGAGTTCTCAAGAAACTGGTTATTCATCAATGTGTACTCTAGCCAAAGAAGAAGAAGTAAAGATATGACATCAATGATGGGGCCATCTGCATCTTAAAGGAATGAAGAGGATTATATATGTTGAAGCTGTTAGAGGAATTCCCAACTTGAAGATTGATGAAGGAAAAGTTTGTGGGGAGTGACAAATTGGAAAACAGACAAAGATGTTGATAACATGAGATAATATCACATTTTTGGACTCGATTTAATTAAATTATATTATTATTTGTTTCAATTTATTTCATATTATTCGATATTACGTGGTATTTTCCCTTCTATTTGTCTCAGGTAACTTATTTGAAGCATAAGTGAAAAAGGAAGAAAAGGGGGGTGAAAAAAAGGATGAAAGCAAATTCCACTAAAGCCCAGCCCACAATTACAAGCCAGGAGCGCTGAAGCTGTGACGACCGCCACACAAGGTGTGACGAGCGTCACGCCCTGCTACTTTGTGTTACGAGCGTAACACATGGTGTGACGAACGTCACACCCCACTCCTATATTTTTGGCTTTTGACGCGTAACAGAGGCACGTTGAAGCTATTCTTCCACTTGACTCGTTGAAACGTGAAGCTTACTTACTGAAGGCATTTTGGGAAAACGGTTACAAAGGGGACTAATATAAATAGAACAAAAGATCCAACCCTAAAGCTCTCGCTTCCCTTTTCGCCGTGCAAGCATTTACAACACTAATTTTCTACAGCTTTCTATTATTAGCAATTTTTATTTCCTTTTCTTTTCCAGTCAATTTTCAGAGCACTTAATTAATTTTTCACACAATAGTTTCTACACCGGAAACTATTGTGTATCTTTTACTGGATCTAACCTTACGTTAGATCATAGTATTTTTATCCCTTTGCTTTTATTTTCCTGTCCGATTGAAGAGTGCAAGAACAAATCCAACCGGTCTGTGGTGGAGTGTTCAAGATTCCTATTAATTATTCAGGTTCTTTAATTTATTTTTTTAATTTATATATGCTCTGCATGGCTGTTTATTTATATTGTTTGCCTGATATGGTTTTATTTAAGCATGATAATTGTTTAGACCTGTTTAGCATGTCCGGCTAATTAATTTAGATATCGGTATGTAAAGTAAGCAGAATGAAGGAATCAAAACTAAGTTGGTATAATTGTATTTAAAAATAAAGTCACTCTTTTTATGGTCTCAATTTACAGAGTTAATACCATGGTTTTTGTACGAGAGTAAAAGACATAAAGAAGTTAAAATCAATAGAACGACGGTTTGAGTTTTTAACTGGACAATGTAAATTGGACATTAATTCTAAATCAGGGCGAAAGCAATTTTTAGAATTAATTAAATTCTAATCATTTTCAAAAAGTATTTTTAAAGGTTAAATGTGAGGACGAGAGTTAAGCATTTAAGTTTAATTATATAATCTAAGTCAACAGAGCGAGAGTTTGAGACAAGGGTGTTTAAATGGTTAGTATTTTCTTAAAAAGAGTTTCTATAGATTCTATTGTTTTCAAAAAGTGATTTTGGACTTAACTAATTAGTGACAACGCACGTTAATATAAAGTCATAGTCTATTCAACAGAGCGAGAGTTTGAGAAAAGGCTTTTAAATTAATAGTGTCTACTGAAAAGATTTATTTTAAAACTACGAAACCAACGAAGATTTGATTCCCTAATTACGACGAACTACATACCGATATCCGCCTATTTGATATTTAATCTAGATCTTATTTTAGTTTTATTTTTCCCCCTAATCAACAAAGTATCATCCGCCTTAGCTTTACGAAGTAACCTTAGAAAACGGTATATCGATTCATAAGTCCCTGTGGGATCGATATCTTTTATTACTACGCGATTAGACTGTGCATTTGCAGTTAATACCCCAATAGACTCATAAAGTCGCGATCAAGTTTTTGGCACCGTTGCCGGGGACTTTTATTTAGTCGATATCGTAACTCTTCTGTTACGCTGTAGAGACTAAGGCAATTTTTATTTTTATTTTTTTCTTGTTTTCGTTGATTTGTATGCCACATACTCGCTCACAAGGCGAACCGTTTTACTTACGAATCAACGACGTTGAACTATATCTCCGAGTCTTACGACGAATTCGGGAATATTGTGCTGCAAACAATCTCCCTCCTATCGAAGTGCCCGACCTCAAAAATCTTCTTCCTTCGCCGATACCCGAGATGGCAGAACCAGCTCGTGCTCTTCGAGATTACGCCGCTCCATCGCAAGATGAGCCGCATTCGAGTATTGCTCCACCCGCAATCGAAGCAAACAACTTCGAACTTAAACCTTCGCTGTTACAAGCAGTGCAACAAAATCAATTCTCAAGAAATCCTACCGAGGATCCAAACCTTCATTTATCCGTATTTGTCCAATACGCTGATACTGTTAAAGCTAATGGTGTCACTTCAGAGGCGATTCGACTTCGTCTTTTTCCCTTCTCGTTAAGAGATAAAGCTAGAAGATGGCTTCAGTCTCTTCCTTCCAACTCAGTCACCACATGGAATGAGTTGAAGAAAGTCTTTCTTGCCCGATATTTTCCTCCAAGCAAAACAACTATGTTAAGAGCCCAGATAAATGGATTTAAACAGAAAGATAACGAGTCTCTTTTCGAAGCATGGGAAAGATACAAAGACATGATGAGACTTTGTCCACACCATGGTTTAGAGGACTGGTTAGTAATTCATACCTTCTATAATGGTCTCTTATACAACACAAGGTTAACAATAGATGCCGCCGCAGGTGGTGCACTTATGGATAAACCTTATGCCGATGCTTATCAATTTATCGAAAGCATGGCCCAAAACCATTATCAGTGGGGAAGCGACCGAACAATGGTAGAAAAACCTCAAAAGAAAAGTGGCATGTACGATATAAGTAGCCTTGATCATGTTAATGCAAAAGTGGATGCTCTGGCCCAGAAAATTGAAAGTTTAAATGTATCACCTCCAGCCACCGTGGTTGCCGCAGCTCAAAATTGCGAAGTCTGTGGAATCCAAGGTCACACTCATGCGGATTGTCAACTCCTAACAGGAATCCAAGCAGAGCAAGTGAATTATGCTCAAGGAAATCCCTACTCGCCTACTGTCGCATCGCGCGAAAAACCGGCGGGAAAAGAAAGAACAACAGAGCCGCCACCGTGCGTTATTTATCCCAAAAGAGGGAAAGGAAACGCTCAGAGTAAACCTAGGAAAGAACATGGTCTCGCGACCAAAGAGTAGGGGTTCGGGAGTCGGTTATGCGAAGGGAAGGTATTAGCACCCCTACGCATCCGTAGTACTCTACGGGATCCACGCACACTAGAAAGGAAAATTGGTTGCTAAACACTGCTCAAATACTCACACACACTGGCTGAAAGAAACGAAAGAGACTGACTGAAACCGAACTCGGCAGGATGTCGCATCCTGGGCCTACTTAGTCTATCAGGCATAGACATCAGAGTCGAAGTAGTTCGGACTGGGGAAACGACACATGCTCGCTAGGATATTGCATCCTATGCATACGTATCTTCTCGGACGAGAGAAGAATCAGAGCATTCGTAGCTCGGCTGACACGTGCACAGACAAACAAGACACAGGCAAACGTGGAGCCCGAATGCCAATCACTGGACTTACATCAGCATCCGAACCAAACACACGCACACTGGAACCCAAATGCCACTCGATGGACTTACATCAGCTTCCAAGCACACAACAGCACAACAAGTTAATAGGGAGTCGGGGACTCAGCCTATAACTGTCAAACACACACAAAAAAGAAAAAGGGGCGCCCGGAGAGATCAGCTCAATCTCCTGCCTACATACTTCATCTGGTGTGAAGATCAGGGCGATGTAGTTCCCCTACGCAGGGACAAGGATCCAGCCTAACCAGATAACAGAGGGAGACACAACTAGGGAGACTACGACTCGAGCCTAGATGTTATCATGCAAAATCATCCCTAAGTTAAGGTTTCTAGCTAAATGGCACAAGGGCCAACCTATCCTAAGCATGGCTCACAGGAAAAAGCAAGGTCTCGATTGCAACTAGGGCAAGAGAAAGGGGATATCTCAATCACAACAGGGGTGAGAGACAAGAGATTAGTGTTAGTGGTTAGTCAAACTCGACAAGACATCGCGTCTAGTGCCTACGTATCTCATCTGAACATGAGAATCAGAGTTGCCGTAGTTCGGCCAAACAACTCTAAACATGGCTCACACAGGGAGCAAGCCACACACACTTAACTTGCACAGGAAGCAAGCCAAGCAAAACCTAACTTGCACAGGAAGCAAGTCTAAACTAATCCTAACTTGCACAGGAAGCAAGTCAAACAATCCTATCTTGCACAGGAAGCAAGTCAAACAATCCTATCTTGCACAGGAAGCAAGTCAAACAATCCTACAAGCACAGATAGCACACGCTATACACAAACAAGTGGCTCAAACAAGGGTTAGGTTTTAGTCAAGGGGTCATATCAACCTCAACAAACAAACCTCTGGAATGGGGTGAGTGTTGCTCTTAACCTTGCCATTGAGGGGCTAAGGTGAAGCAGATGAAAGGATGAAGTGAGGATGAGACCTCACAGCTCTTATCCCTGGCCTGGGAGAGCATTTGACAAGAATGTGTGGGTTCAGAAAGTGGGAACCCTTCTACACATTTAAAACTGACGCAACTGTACAATGATACAAGATCTTGGGTTTGTATCTGCAATGCCTCAACACAGTGGTGTGAGCAAAGCAGATGACACACTGAATAGTGGGGGATAGATTGCATATCCCTACCTTCCACCAATTGCCTCTTCACTTAGGAGGGCTTTGACTCTATGCAGGGACAAAAGTAAACATCCACAAACATTGCCTCTTAAGGAGGACTTCAGACAGTTGCCTGGCCAAGTAACAGGCCAGGTCTTCCAGACTACATGAAGACAAAGAGACATACCTCAATGCAAATTGCTTATATAAGCAAAGCAAAGCAAAAGTTCACAAGGGACTAAGCAACTAAAGCACCTGAAACAGTCAAGCAGATGTTAGTACACAACTTCAAACAAAGTAAAAGGAAACAGAGGCCAACAGTCAATTTGAGGCACATGGATGTGCAAGGCACAAGGCTTAAGGCATGTGAGCCAAGCCACCTACAACACAAACAAGTTAGACAATGATTCTTAAGCAAGCTCAATCAAAAGAATTGGTCTCAATGGCCATTTGATGGTCAACCTGAAAACACAAACTCAAAGGTGAGTAGCAGGACCACTAGGGCAAGCCTAGGGTCAAAAATGAATGAGAAAGTCAAAACAGCAAAGGGAAAGCATCCAAAATCATGTTCAAACCATTAGGAAACAAAACCAATTGGGTTCACATTCATATCAATCACTATCATCATTTCATGAACAAATTAGGTCAAAGTGTGACAAACAGAAGCTCATAGAAGTCAACAGCAAGACTTAACTCAAAAGCAATCTAAACATTTTCCAAAAATCACCAAATAAATCATGATCAAACCTAACACATAGCATGGTAAGCATGTCAAATTTCATCCCATTTGGATGAGAGGAAGGCAGTCAATGAAAATCATGAAGTCAAACCAAATTCAAGCATGCACAAAGAAAGTCAACAAGCATGGGTCAACTTCAAAAAATCATATCAAATTGAAAACAGATGAGAAATGAATGAGATTAACACCAATGCCAAGCTTGAGATGTCTAGTTATCACATATCAAATTTCATGTCCATCTAATAAAGTATGAGAATTTCACAAATGAAATGGGAACATGTGTCACACAAAGTCAACTATTGACTAGGCAGGGGAGAAAATCTCAAACAATTAGGAAAATAGCTCAAATAAATCCAAGAAAATTCTCATGTGAACTAGACATACAAGAGTAGGTTCATGCAAAATTTGGGGTCATTTGGATGTAAGGAAGCATGGTAATGAAAATCATGAAGTTGGACATCAATGGTGTGACACAAGTTGTCACACCCTAATTCAAAAAATCATATCTCACAAACCACAAATGATAAATTCACAAACTTTATACCAAAATCACCATGAATGTGTCTAGTTTAAGCACAAAAAATTTGGGAGCCATTAGATACATTCTCATCATTTCACAATTGATTTGGCAAAGTGTACAAAATTTGGTCACATGTCACAAATCCTAAGGCCAATTAAAAACCACTCATCCAAAAATTCTGGAAAAATAATGATAAAAAAGTAGAGATCATGATGAACACAACACAAAAAATCCCATTTAATTTGAATCAAAAATGAGCAAGTTATGAATTTTGGAAGATTGGTAATCAAAGTGAAGAAATTAATTGAATTAATATGGAGAAAATGGCATTTTGGTAATATTATGATTCACTTATCCAAACACTGTCGTTTTGGGCAAGGATTGAAATGTTTTGATTGGCTGGAAGAATGAAGGAGCATGCACACGTGAAATGGAAGAAAAATCTGAAAAAAAATACAAATTGGGAAACTAGGGTTTATGTTCATCACCATCCAAAATCGAATTTCTCAATTCCTCCCAAAAATGCCAATTGATTACACCATTGTAATCATCAAACAACATACAACAACAATCCAAACCCTATTTTCATTAATTCGAACTATACAACAAGAAATCAAAGGAAACATTTTCAAGCATCAAACTTTATCTCATCATATCTTCATGAATAAGCAACCATTCCAAAAAGTGAAAGCATCACTAAACTCAGCATTGAAAGATCTTTTGAAAACATGTATCAATTTGAGAATTCATGGAACTCGAAAACTCACCAATTTGGAAGAGCAGTTGTGTTGCTGATGCTTTTGGATGGAGTTGAAGTGAAATAATTGTCCTAGAGCCTCCTTGATGATGAATGATGAAAGTTGTTTGACTTATGGATGCTTCAATCTTGGATGGCCATGGATGAATGTTCTTCTAAAACAGCACTTAGCAGAGTTGCTTCCAGTTGTGAAAAGCAATTGCCATAAGCTTAGAAAGATGTTTGGATGGTGTTTAGGCAAGGCAAGGTTCAACCCCTCTGGAAGTTTTGGGCTGTTGCTTGAGAAATGGCCAAAAGTGTTTTTTTTAGAAAGTGAATGAACAATGGTTTTTCAGTTGGTTATGTTGGTTTGTGGTATGTCAACATGATGCTTAGATGCAGTCCTAAGCAAAGCAAGGCCAAACTCCTCTTAAGTTCTTGGACAAATTTCTGTGATTTGATTAAAATGCCAAGGCAAAAGGTCAATGCAGTTTTAGGGTGAGATGCTTGTGCTGTTGGATGGATTGGCAAGGCTAGGTCAAGTTGGTGGTGGTAAACTGCTAATTTCATGACAGGAAGTGTTGTGTATGGATGATGAAAACATGTTGCAGGGCTAGGCTTGGTTCTGCTACTGGCTTGTTTTTTGTGTTTTTGGACAAGACCAATGCAATGCCAATAGCAGGGTGAGTTGGAGAGAGTGTGAGAGGTTGGTTTCTCAAAGACAAAAAATGGATGGCAAAATCTGCATCAAGCTAAAAAACCATGTTAAGTTATTTGGTGTTCTTTTTTGAACAGGTCTTGAAAAGTGCAGGAAGAACTTTTTGGAGAATGAGTGAAGAGTGTTTTGGTATGCTGGCTGCTAGTTTCAAAAGTGGGGAGCAGATTGTGCAAGGCAAGGCAGGTTAAGTCATGCCTTTGTTTTGGACAGATGAAGTGAGATGCAAGATAGCAGGGTTAGTAAGCAAAAATCCATTTCTATATGCCAATCTCCTTTCTTATGGATGCTGTTGTCTACCAAGGGTAGGAAAATGATGCAGGATCCTTTTTCAAGCCAGCCTTAGTCTGTTATGTTTGGACAGAAAAAAGCAAGGTGAAGGCAAGATTTTCTGCTGCAGTGTTATGTGCTTGTTGGTTGCAGATTAGCAGGGCAAGGTTTGTGACCTGTCTTGTGGCAGGGTTGGTGTTATTTGTTTCTTTTTTGACAGCAAGAATGCAAATGGCAAGCAATGTGTGTCTTTAGAATGAGAATGCACAATCTATTTGCCTTGGCCAAAGTAGTTTTTTTTTTAGGCCTCTCTGCCCTTGCTGCTACTCCCTCAATATGCAGAAAAAAGAAATCATCATCAAAGCTGCTATGTCATATGGTAC
The DNA here is from genome assembly GCF_024323335.1 of Lathyrus oleraceus. Classification (NCBI taxonomy): domain Eukaryota; kingdom Viridiplantae; phylum Streptophyta; class Magnoliopsida; order Fabales; family Fabaceae; genus Lathyrus; species Lathyrus oleraceus. The sequence goes on from NC_066583.1 coordinate 212,326,477, forward strand.
AAGCATGGTATGGAGGTATGGTTGTTCCTTTGGAAAATGCACAGCAGGGTGTGGTCTTGAGAGAGTCAGTGGTCTGCTGCTATGTGTGTGTCCAAACAGAAAATGATGGCCCCAAAAATTCTGCTATGTGAGAGTGGTACAAGGCAAGGTTGCAAGAGGTATGGTTCATGAATTGGATTTGTTGTAAACATGTCCTTTTTCCAATGTTCAAGTAAGCTAGTAAGGCCATATGTACTTGTTGGTTATTTGGCTGTATAATGAGGTCTCAACATGACAGAAAAATGCTGCATAATGCTGCTGGTACAAGGCATGGTTATGGAAGCATGGACAAGTATGATGCATTTGTACCTTTCTTATAATTCAAGCAACCAAGTATAGATTCACATGTGCTGCATAATTTGAATTTGCAAACACATTCTAAATGACATTTATGAGCTGTTCCAATTGGCCAAATGTTGAAAAAATGTTTAAATCAAAAAGTCAACTCTTGGTCAAACTTGCATTTAAATGAAAAAGGTCAAAATATGCCATTTTGATTGGTGAAGTTTTGGCTCATGAAATTTATATTTTTGGAAAGAGGGGATCAAATGTGACTTGTAGGAAAAAACCCCACCAAAATTGGCCAAACGGTTTGAGAGATATGGCCCTTTGAAGTTCAAACTTTTCTGAAATCGATTCGATCATAACTTGCCAACCACACATGGGAATTGGGAGTTCTAGGACTTTTTGGAAATGGGAGAACAAGATCTTCAACTTTCATGTTGGGCAAAAATTCATTTGAGGCTTGTATCATGATGTAAGTTTGAGGATCAAAACTTTCCATTTTTGGTAAGTTTCAGTTACAGGCCCAGTTTCCGTTTTTGGAAATTTTTGATCTGGCTTCAAATTCTTCCATGATGGTGTTTGGCATGATATATGATGACTATTTGGACATGAATGAACTCTCACAAACCAATTCCAATCACCCAATCATTGATTAAATGGACAGTTGACCAACAGTTGACTTTTAGGGTTTTTGGCTGACTGTGCATTGACTGAGGACCTCCAAACCCTAATTCCTTGAGAACTTGACTTCAAATGATGTCCCAAGTTGTATGAACTCTTGATTATTGATCATGGTGCCCAAATTCCACAAGAATGACCACCATCCACTGCTTTGACTGACAGTTGACTTTTTAGGGTTTTTGACTGTCTGTGTATGAACTGATGACCTCTGAGCCTTCAACCCTTGACTTGAACACTTCAAATGGACCACCAAGTCATGTGAACTTGTTGTACAAACCCTGGGGCCTTGGCTCCTTGAGAATTGTACTTGCTTGATTGACTGACTGACCAGGAGATCAGTTTGACCTAAATCTTGATTGCTTGCTCTTGAGGCAACTGAGGGACAATGCAAATGCTGTGCAATGGATCATGATATGCTATGACCTAATATGAAAAATGTATGCATAATGATAGGTGCAAATTCGAGGTGCTACAGCTGCCCCTATTCAATCAGCTGGGAACCCGAACGGATGATAGCGACGGCTGTCAGACTTTCAGGGTAAACAGGGATTGAATACCAAAGGACCGTAGAATTTGCACAGTACCGGGATCCACCAATGGAAACGTCCACTGGGATTTTATTGCTGGGTATATATTTGGTTTTTAAAGGGTACAGCCACATCCAGACATCGCAACGACGATGAATGGGGGAAAGAAATCACAACTAGATGCCAACGGACAACTAGGAAAAACTCGACGTTTACCAAGACCAACGGAGAGGTAACCAGACATTAATGAATGACCGGAAGGGATACAACCATACGTCAACGGACGAAATGGGAAAAACTCAACGTTTACCAAGACCAACGGAGAGGTAACCAACTGGGGACGACCAGGAAAAACTCGACGTTTATCGAAACCAACGGAGAGGTAACCAACTGGGGACGACCAGGAAAAACTCGACGTTTATCGAAACCAACGGAGAGGTAACCAGACATTAATGAATGACTGGGGAGACTCGACCAGACATCAACGGATGAATGGGAGAAAACTCGACGTTTACAGACATCGGAAGATGATGTTTACAGACACCAAAAGGATCGACCAGACATTTACAGATGAATGGGAATACTCGACGTTTACAGACATCGAAATATGATGTTTACAGACACCAAAAAGATCGACCAGACATTTACTGATGAATGGGAATACTCGACGTTTACAGACATCGAAAGATGATGTTTACAGACACCAAAAAGATCGACCAGACATTTACTGATGAATGGGAATGAGAGAAACACAACCAGACGTCAACGGACGACTGGGAAAAACTCGTCGTTTATCGACACCAACGGAGAGGAGAGAACTCTACTGGGGAGAGTGAACACAACCAAATCATCAACGGATGATCGGGAAAAACTCGACGTTTATCGACACCAACGGAGAGGAGAATACTTCACTTGGGAAGGAGGACACAACCAAATCATCAACGGATGATCGGGAAAAACTCGACGTTTATCGACACCAACGGAGAGGAGAATACTTCACTTGGGAAGGAGGACACAACCAAATCATCAACGGATGATCGGGAAAAACTCGACGTTTATCGACACCAACGGAGAGGAGGAAACTTCTTCGGTCTGAATACCGGAAAAATGGCCTTGTGCCATGAGTACATCGACCTGATCGTCGGAAACTCCTTCGGTCTGAATACCGGAAAGTTGGCCTTGTGCCATGAGTACATCGACCTGATCGTCGGAAACTCCTTCGGTCTGAATACCGGAAAGTTGGCCTTGTGCCATGAGTACATCGACCTGATCGTCGGAAACTCCTTCGGTCTGAATACCGGAAAATCATAAGTACATATTATCTATAGCCGTCAATACGTAGATAATACACTCGCACGGAAGATTATCCATAACCGGGTTGTAGGTTGCTAAATGAATAATCGACCGAAAAGAAAGGCATCTGGGTACCAGACTAGGTATGCAAAAGATGACCAATCAAAAGGGGATAAAGCTGCTAACTCGGAGCAAGTATCCAAAAGGAAGGGGAAGACCCAATGGGGACAATACTGCTTGATCAAAGCAAGTATCCCAAGGGGACAAGACCATTAATACCACAAAGAGGGGATTACATCTACCGGTTTGTAGGCAGAAAACCACGGAAAAGTAACTAGTCATCAATAGGATGAGCACAAACGGTTAACTCCAACAAGGGGATGAAAGTGGGATTTTACAACTACCAGCTAGTGGGTAGAAAACCACAACGATAGGACTTACAGCTACCGGTTTGGTGGTAGAGGCCAGCAACAAACTCCGCTGAGGATGAAATGAATGAGTCCCGGTTAGTGAACGACTATTCATTTATGCCCCAGGGCAACACAAGAGACAGTCAACAAGAAGCCTATTTAGGATCGATCCAAAAAGGCAGACTGAATCAAGACTCATCCTAATGAGGAAAGAGCTCAATAGGGAAAACCCGTCCCGTTAGGGAGGGAACGGAAGCAACCGTCATCCACGAGGATGTATCTCAGTGGGGAAATGGCAGGAAAAGATTGACACTTTCTGCTTAAGGGGTAGACTCTACATGGAGAGATCAGACACACCCATATCTGCTTAAGGAAAAAGACTCAAGCTGGCAAGACACTAACAATTGGGGAGTAACACTGCTGGGGATACCCACTCGACTGAGGAATCACTTGTTGGGAAAACACCAACCTCTCAACCATGCTGATGAACCCAATTTTAAAGCCGTTCCAATGGCGCGATGCTAAACTCTTTCCAACAACCCAACCTAGGCTGGTCACCACGGCCCAGGGCTAATGGATATGCTTGCAATGTTGATGCATGAGTTTTTTCTTGCTTTACACAATGCCCCATGATTATGGAAATGCTATGTACTAATGATGCGATATGCTATGCTTATCTAAATGATGAATGCATAAACACACGTCTCCTTCAGAGACAACACCGGGGAACTCCAGGAACTGTGCTGGGGATCCTATAACCATGTCAACTTCCATTCTGCTGGGGAGAGACAAACCTTGCTGGGGAAAAACCATCAACACAACCTCTGCTGGGAAGGCAGCTTCAGACTTGAAAAACAGTCACAACTCCGCTGGGGATACAGATATCAGTCTATTACAGAAACCCGTCCAATCCACTGGTAGGATGAACTCTGCTGGAGAAATAAATGCTACTTCACTAGGGACGACCCAACCAGTCCATATGTAGGAGAATCACTGCTGGAGATGTATTTCATGAGACCCGCTCCACTCGGGGAACTTGCTGAGGAAAAACCACACCATTCTGCTGAGGAGAACGATCCTAGTGGAGAGAACAACAATAGTGGCGAGAGTAACAAATCTGTCGAGGATGATAGCACGTCATATCATACTGGAGATGAATTCCCACAAACCTGCTTGGGATAAGCACTCACGGCCACACCGGAGATGATAGCGTCACAAAACCAATTGTTGGGGAACACACCAAGATAAACTCCACTAGGGGACTCCCGGGGAAAATAGCTGCCAGGCGCTCAGCGGGGATTCTCAACTGGGGAAATTTGCAAGCACAGGACTGCTGGGGAGAAGCAATCCTTAGATCTGTTGGGGAAAGGAGGTACTGTCCACAGGTATCTCTGCAGGGGAAATAGCTCTGATAGCTTCAATACTGGCTTGGGCTGGGGATGTGATGACCTTCAGGCTTGCTGAGGAGACAACGATCTCGAATCTACCAGGGAGATCACACTCTCAATCCTCTGGGGAGATACAGTTTGTTTGACAGGGATGTCGGTCGACTCGTCGAACACTGGTATCCATCATCCACCCATAGTGTTGACTTTCCACTTTTAAGAACTCCCAGACTCTTCTGGACTTTTCTGCTCCATCATCTTGTATTCCCAACTCGTCCGTACTCCACGGGGATCGAACTCCTGGTATTCATACAAACTTTCCAACCATCAGACTTTGAAGAGTCTTCTTGATTAATTTTCCAGGACCGTCGTCGTAATCCTTCACTGCTTTTTCACCGTTCAACTATCCCTTGCCCCTGATTCGGCTCTGCAGGGATCGTTAGATAAAAGAATGTGCCCCAGGTATGCCCCATGATAAGGCTCGAACATCACTCTACTGGGGATGCCCCACGATAGGGCTAATAGGGATTTGGAGGGAGAAATGTTGCACTACTGGGGACATGAAGATGAACATCTTCAAACAACACTGCGTCGGGCAACTTCATTGAGGAGAGACCATACGAGGTTCTGCAGGACAAAGATACAGTCATGCTCGAGATACGAACAATTGTCTTACCTGTTGGTAATCATACCACCCCCGGGAGAGCACTGTGGGTCTCCTAAGTATTCTTTCCATCATTGTGAATGTTCACTTTGTTTAAGAACAATTTTGAAAAATTTGTTTATTTTGAAAACAATGATACTTTATCAATTAAAACATGCAAAACGTTTGTTGAGTTGAAACAAATAAGAATGCAAATAATTGGATAAAAGCTCAAATTGATGTGATGGAATGGTAGTCTGCAAAGGGCGAGACTCCATGGATCTGTACAAGTTTGAAATTGGCGATATATATTGGAGAGGGCTACATTGAACATAATGACCTTTTCTCTACCATTCTGAATTTTCGATGTATTCAGATCTTCAGTCGACGACGAATCGAGAATCCCTGACGGATGACAGATGTACAACACAGTCTTGTCAAGATGCAGTTACTTGCCAAATCCCTAATTTTGCCTAGATTGCCCCAGTGTGAGGTGTTCAATCTAGCGGGATGCAAATTCTCTTCTTTTTTTTTTTAAATGTCTCTAACTTTTGCCTGGATCGCCCTTTCGGGTTTTCAATCCACCGAGACGCTCCTTTTTGCCTAAGTCGCCCTTTGGGGTGTTCGACTTATCGAGCTTTTGCTTTTTTGTTTTTTTTTAGGCGAAGTATTTCTTGACTGCATCGGAATTCACAGGACGAGTGAACTTCTTCATCCATTGATGTAAGTGTTAAAGCACTGCCTGAAAAGGCTCTCTTGACAACACATGGACTTTCATAGCTTGGGGTTCACTTGCCCCTGGAATCGGGCACGAAAGACAAGACTTTCTTGAGCATAGGGTCCCTCGGAACACACGAGGCTTGATCTTCTTGTCGAATGCTTTCTTCACTCTCTGCTGATATGACTGGCCATGACACATGGCAGTTGATCTCTTCTTTTCGATTGAATTCAGCATCAGTCAACTTGGGACTTTGAGGGTGCTGTTTTTCTTGTTTCTTTCTTTCTTTTTTCTTTCTTTTGATTTGGATTTCTTTTGATTTGGTTTTGCACCCTCCTCTTTCTTTTCTTTTTTTCTCTTTTTTTTTTATAATGCCCCAGTTGGCTGTTCTGCTGATTCTCGAGATGCAGCTGAGTGATCTTCTTTTCTTGCTCAAGAGGTCGGGAAATCTCGTCAGGAATCCCTTCAACATCATCTTCGTCCGCTTCGAATACAGGGAATTCAAAATTGGGAGATGACGTCCGATCACTATGTTCAATGGGTTTGAGAAACAACCTGCATAAAGATTTAGAGCAAGACAATCGTTATGCAGATGAAAAGATTGCTTTTATTCCTGTTTTTAAAGGTTTTTTGTGATCACCAATTTCATGCAAAAAGCGAAAAGGGAAAACAAATGGAAAAACAAATGTTTAACATGAATTATTTGAATGAAAATATCATTGCACAAAATGTTGCCAACAATGTCATCACTTCTCCTTTTGGCATGGGAGAAGGGTTTTTAAACAAAGTGTTTATTACAAAGACTTATGAACAACTGTAGGAAAGCCCACAGTGACCCAATTGTGGCAGACACCACCAGGAATGGTGAAATTGTTCAAGTCCTCTGCGTCCTCTTCCAAGATAGCAGCATCCTCTTCTTCAGGTTGATCGTCATGGACGAATCCTCCACTCTTGAACAAATCTTGCTCATTAAGTGCCCCAGAACAGTAGCCAATACCAGCCCGGGATCGGTTAACCAGGAATAAATCCATCAACAGTACAAAGTCTGGCAAATATCTCTCTGAGTTCACAATTCTCTTGCTCAGGATGATCCATCAATCTGGCAGAGATGGCTCTGGTATAATACCGGCAAAGTGCGTCTTCAAAATAAATGAAGATCGCAGGGTCAGACCACAGGACGGGAGACCGGAACAGAACCTGCTGATGCAAATGATGCATGAAGTGTTTATGCATATGCTTGTCTTTATTTCAAAGGAACTCGAGGGTTTTATTTGCAAACTTTGAAATATTTAGCATTTTGATCATATATGAGAATATCTCATCAGATATATCAGGTGAAAAAATTTTCCCGGTTTTTTCATGTTTTGAAATTTTTGCAAATAAACTCCTTTGAGTTCCTTGAAAATTTTCTTTTTTTTTTCTTTTTTTTTCTTCCCTTTTTTTATTTCTTTTTTTTTGATTTTTTTCATTGCGTTTCTTTTGAAAAATAAATATGCTATGATGCACATGATGCAGACTGGACTGGCTGGTTGTGCAAACTCTGACTAGGTCGAAGCTTCATTCAAGATCAGAACATAAATCCAACTTATGGTCAAACTGATCACACTGTCGTCTGAACTAGAGTCACCAACAGAACCAAAGTCACCAACGGAACCGAGTCACCAACGGTACTTGTAATAAAATAACCCTTCCCCACTCACGGGTGTAGTCTAGGCCAGGGTAAAGCTTGAGAGAAACGCAGCATAAATAACCTTTCGCAGAATACTGTCATATACACACCCGAAGTATGTAACGACAGCATCCCACCAGGGTCTGAACTGCTCGTGATATCAATGTTCCGCTAAGTGGCGCTATACCACCCGCTTCCCATGAATCACTCTATTCCTAGGTATCCTAGATTGCACTCATGGTCTGGGTATTGGACCTTTTACCTCAACTGACTCTTCCCCCCACACAGAGAGAAACAAACAACCAGCCAGGTGAACAGATGAATAAATGCAAACATTAATGCAAACATAAATGCAAACAATAAACAATGAATGCAAACAGTAAATAATGAATGCAATAAATAAACACAGCACAAAGCAACCAAACCCTAACCTAGAGAGCGCTAGGAGAGACTCGCTCAGGGAAGATGGACCAGCATAGGTCAACTTCTGATAGTCCCCAGCAGAGTCGCCAGCTGTCGCATCGCGCGAAAAACCGGCGGGAAAAGAAAGAACAACAGAGCCGCCACCGTGCGTTATTTATCCCAAAAGAGGGAAAGGAAACGCTCAGAGTAAACCTAGGAAAGAACATGGTCTCGCGACCAAAGAGTAGGGGTTCGGGAGTCGGTTATGCGAAGGGAAGGTATTAGCACCCCTACGCATCCGTAGTACTCTACGGGATCCACGCACACTAGAAAGGAAAATTGGTTGCTAAACACTGCTCAAATACTCACACACACTGGCTGAAAGAAACGAAAGAGACTGACTGAAACCGAACTCGGCAGGATGTCGCATCCTGGGCCTACTTAGTCTATCAGGCATAGACATCAGAGTCGAAGTAGTTCGGACTGGGGAAACGACACATGCTCGCTAGGATATTGCATCCTATGCATACGTATCTTCTCGGACGAGAGAAGAATCAGAGCATTCGTAGCTCGGCTGACACGTGCACAGACAAACAAGACACAGGCAAACGTGGAGCCCGAATGCCAATCACTGGACTTACATCAGCATCCGAACCAAACACACGCACACTGGAACCCAAATGCCACTCGATGGACTTACATCAGCTTCCAAGCACACAACAGCACAACAAGTTAATAGGGAGTCGGGGACTCAGCCTATAACTGTCAAACACACACAAAAAAGAAAAAGGGGCGCCCGGAGAGATCAGCTCAATCTCCTGCCTACATACTTCATCTGGTGTGAAGATCAGGGCGATGTAGTTCCCCTACGCAGGGACAAGGATCCAGCCTAACCAGATAACAGAGGGAGACACAACTAGGGAGACTACGACTCGAGCCTAGATGTTATCATGCAAAATCATCCCTAAGTTAAGGTTTCTAGCTAAATGGCACAAGGGCCAACCTATCCTAAGCATGGCTCACAGGAAAAAGCAAGGTCTCGATTGCAACTAGGGCAAGAGAAAGGGGATATCTCAATCACAACAGGGGTGAGAGACAAGAGATTAGTGTTAGTGGTTAGTCAAACTCGACAAGACATCGCGTCTAGTGCCTACGTATCTCATCTGAACATGAGAATCAGAGTTGCCGTAGTTCGGCCAAACAACTCTAAACATGGCTCACACAGGGAGCAAGCCACACACACTTAACTTGCACAGGAAGCAAGCCAAGCAAAACCTAACTTGCACAGGAAGCAAGTCTAAACTAATCCTAACTTGCACAGGAAGCAAGTCAAACAATCCTATCTTGCACAGGAAGCAAGTCAAACAATCCTATCTTGCACAGGAAGCAAGTCAAACAATCCTACAAGCACAGATAGCACACGCTATACACAAACAAGTGGCTCAAACAAGGGTTAGGTTTTAGTCAAGGGGTCATATCAACCTCAACAAACAAACCTCTGGAATGGGGTGAGTGTTGCTCTTAACCTTGCCATTGAGGGGCTAAGGTGAAGCAGATGAAAGGATGAAGTGAGGATGAGACCTCACAGCTCTTATCCCTGGCCTGGGAGAGCATTTGACAAGAATGTGTGGGTTCAGAAAGTGGGAACCCTTCTACACATTTAAAACTGACTCAACTGTACAATGATACAAGATCTTGGGTTTGTATCTGCAATGCCTCAACACAGTGGTGTGAGCAAAGCAGATGACACACTGAATAGTGGGGGATAGATTGCATATCCCTACCTTCCACCAATTGCCTCTTCACTTAGGAGGGCTTTGACTCTATGCAGGGACAAAAGTAAACATCCACAAACATTGCCTCTTAAGGAGGACTTCAGACAGTTGCCTGGCCAAGTAACAGGCCAGGTCTTCCAGACTACATGAAGACAAAGAGACATACCTCAATGCAAATTGCTTATATAAGCAAAGCAAAGCAAAAGTTCACAAGGGACTAAGCAACTAAAGCACCTGAAACAGTCAAGCAGATGTTAGTACACAACTTCAAACAAAGTAAAAGGAAACAGAGGCCAACAGTCAATTTGAGGCACATGGATGTGCAAGGCACAAGGCTTAAGGCATGTGAGCCAAGCCACCTACAACACAAACAAGTTAGACAATGATTCTTAAGCAAGCTCAATCAAAAGAATTGGTCTCAATGGCCATTTGATGGTCAACCTGAAAACACAAACTCAAAGGTGAGTAGCAGGACCACTAGGGCAAGCCTAGGGTCAAAAATGAATGAGAAAGTCAAAACAGCAAAGGGAAAGCATCCAAAATCATGTTCAAACCATTAGGAAACAAAACCAATTGGGTTCACATTCATATCAATCACTATCATCATTTCATGAACAAATTAGGTCAAAGTGTGACAAACAGAAGCTCATAGAAGTCAACAGCAAGACTTAACTCAAAAGCAATCTAAACATTTTCCAAAAATCACCAAATAAATCATGATCAAACCTAACACATAGCATGGTAAGCATGTCAAATTTCATCCCATTTGGATGAGAGGAAGGCAGTCAATGAAAATCATGAAGTCAAACCAAATTCAAGCATGCACAAAGAAAGTCAACAAGCATGGGTCAACTTCAAAAAATCATATCAAATTGAAAACAGATGAGAAATGAATGAGATTAACACCAATGCCAAGCTTGAGATGTCTAGTTATCACATATCAAATTTCATGTCCATCTAATAAAGTATGAGAATTTCACAAATGAAATGGGAACATGTGTCACACAAAGTCAACTATTGACTAGGCAGGGGAGAAAATCTCAAACAATTAGGAAAATAGCTCAAATAAATCCAAGAAAATTCTCATGTGAACTAGACATACAAGAGTAGGTTCATGCAAAATTTGGGGTCATTTGGATGTAAGGAAGCATGGTAATGAAAATCATGAAGTTGGACATCAATGGTGTGACACAAGTTGTCACACCCTAATTCAAAAAATCATATCTCACAAACCACAAATGATAAATTCACAAACTTTATACCAAAATCACCATGAATGTGTCTAGTTTAAGCACAAAAAATTTGGGAGCCATTAGATACATTCTCATCATTTCACAATTGATTTGGCAAAGTGTACAAAATTTGGTCACATGTCACAAATCCTAAGGCCAATTAAAAACCACTCATCCAAAAATTCTGGAAAAATAATGATAAAAAAGTAGAGATCATGATGAACACAACACAAAAAATCCCATTTAATTTGAATCAAAAATGAGCAAGTTATGAATTTTGGAAGATTGGTAATCAAAGTGAAGAAATTAATTGAATTAATATGGAGAAAATGGCATTTTGGTAATATTATGATTCACTTATCCAAACACTGTCGTTTTGGGCAAGGATTGAAATGTTTTGATTGGCTGGAAGAATGAAGGAGCATGCACACGTGAAATGGAAGAAAAATCTGAAAAAAAATACAAATTGGGAAACTAGGGTTTATGTTCATCACCATCCAAAATCGAATTTCTCAATTCCTCCCAAAAATGCCAATTGATTACACCATTGTAATCATCAAACAACATACAACAACAATCCAAACCCTATTTTCATTAATTCGAACTATACAACAAGAAATCAAAGGAAACATTTTCAAGCATCAAACTTTATCTCATCATATCTTCATGAATAAGCAACCATTCCAAAAAGTGAAAGCATCACTAAACTCAGCATTGAAAGATCTTTTGAAAACATGTATCAATTTGAGAATTCATGGAACTCGAAAACTCACCAATTTGGAAGAGCAGTTGTGTTGCTGATGCTTTTGGATGGAGTTGAAGTGAAATAATTGTCCTAGAGCCTCCTTGATGATGAATGATGAAAGTTGTTTGACTTATGGATGCTTCAATCTTGGATGGCCATGGATGAATGTTCTTCTAAAACAGCACTTAGCAGAGTTGCTTCCAGTTGTGAAAAGCAATTGCCATAAGCTTAGAAAGATGTTTGGATGGTGTTTAGGCAAGGCAAGGTTCAACCCCTCTGGAAGTTTTGGGCTGTTGCTTGAGAAATGGCCAAAAGTGTTTTTTTTAGAAAGTGAATGAACAATGGTTTTTCAGTTGGTTATGTTGGTTTGTGGTATGTCAACATGATGCTTAGATGCAGTCCTAAGCAAAGCAAGGCCAAACTCCTCTTAAGTTCTTGGACAAATTTCTGTGATTTGATTAAAATGCCAAGGCAAAAGGTCAATGCAGTTTTAGGGTGAGATGCTTGTGCTGTTGGATGGATTGGCAAGGCTAGGTCAAGTTGGTGGTGGTAAACTGCTAATTTCATGACAGGAAGTGTTGTGTATGGATGATGAAAACATGTTGCAGGGCTAGGCTTGGTTCTGCTACTGGCTTGTTTTTTGTGTTTTTGGACAAGACCAATGCAATGCCAATAGCAGGGTGAGTTGGAGAGAGTGTGAGAGGTTGGTTTCTCAAAGACAAAAAATGGATGGCAAAATCTGCATCAAGCTAAAAAACCATGTTAAGTTATTTGGTGTTCTTTTTTGAACAGGTCTTGAAAAGTGCAGGAAGAACTTTTTGGAGAATGAGTGAAGAGTGTTTTGGTATGCTGGCTGCTAGTTTCAAAAGTGGGGAGCAGATTGTGCAAGGCAAGGCAGGTTAAGTCATGCCTTTGTTTTGGACAGATGAAGTGAGATGCAAGATAGCAGGGTTAGTAAGCAAAAATCCATTTCTATATGCCAATCTCCTTTCTTATGGATGCTGTTGTCTACCAAGGGTAGGAAAATGATGCAGGATCCTTTTTCAAGCCAGCCTTAGTCTGTTATGTTTGGACAGAAAAAAGCAAGGTGAAGGCAAGATTTTCTGCTGCAGTGTTATGTGCTTGTTGGTTGCAGATTAGCAGGGCAAGGTTTGTGACCTGTCTTGTGGCAGGGTTGGTGTTATTTGTTTCTTTTTTGACAGCAAGAATGCAAATGGCAAGCAATGTGTGTCTTTAGAATGAGAATGCACAATCTATTTGCCTTGGCCAAAGTAGTTTTTTTTTTAGGCCTCTCTGCCCTTGCTGCTACTCCCTCAATATGCAGAAAAAAGAAATCATCATCAAAGCTGCTATGTCATATGGTACAAGCATGGTATGGAGGTATGGTTGTTCCTTTGGAAAATGCACAGCAGGGTGTGGTCTTGAGAGAGTCAGTGGTCTGCTGCTATGTGTGTGTCCAAACAGAAAATGATGGCCCCAAAAATTCTGCTATGTGAGAGTGGTACAAGGCAAGGTTGCAAGAGGTATGGTTCATGAATTGGATTTGTTGTAAACATGTCCTTTTTCCAATGTTCAAGTAAGCTAGTAAGGCCATATGTACTTGTTGGTTATTTGGCTGTATAATGAGGTCTCAACATGACAGAAAAATGCTGCATAATGCTGCTGGTACAAGGCATGGTTATGGAAGCATGGACAAGTATGATGCATTTGTACCTTTCTTATAATTCAAGCAACCAAGTATAGATTCACATGTGCTGCATAATTTGACTTTGCAAACACATTCTAAATGACATTTATGAGCTGTTCCAATTGGCCAAATGTTGAAAAAATGTTTAAATCAAAAAGTCAACTCTTGGTCAAACTTGCATTTAAATGAAAAAGGTCAAAATATGCCATTTTGATTGGTGAAGTTTTGGCTCATGAAATTTATATTTTTGGAAAGAGGGGATCAAATGTGACTTGTAGGAAAAAACCCCACCAAAATTGGCCAAACGGTTTGAGAGATATGGCCCTTTGAAGTTCAAAATTTTCTGAAATCGATTCGATCATAACTTGCCAACCACACATGGGAATTGGGAGTTCTAGGACTTTTTGGAAATGGGAGAACAAGATCTTCAACTTTCATGTTGGGCAAAAATTCATTTGAGGCTTGTATCATGATGTAAGTTTGAGGATCAAAACTTTCCATTTTTGGTAAGTTTCAGTTACAGGCCCAGTTTCCGTTTTTGGAAATTTTTGATCTGGCTTCAAATTCTTCCATGATGGTGTTTGGCATGATATATGATGACTATTTGGACATGAATGAACTCTCACAAACCAATTCCAATCACCCAATCATTGATTAAATGGACAGTTGACCAACAGTTGACTTTTAGGGTTTTTGGCTGACTGTGCATTGACTGAGGACCTCCAAACCCTAATTCCTTGAGAACTTGACTTCAAATGATGTCCCAAGTTGTATGAACTCTTGATTATTGATCATGGTGCCCAAATTCCACAAGAATGACCACCATCCACTGCTTTGACTGACAGTTGACTTTTTAGGGTTTTTGACTGTCTGTGTATGAACTGATGACCTCTGAGCCTTCAACCCTTGACTTGAACACTTCAAATGGACCACCAAGTCATGTGAACTTGTTGTACAAACCCTGGGGCCTTGGCTCCTTGAGAATTGTACTTGCTTGATTGACTGACTGACCAGGAGATCAGTTTGACCTAAATCTCGATTGCTTGCTCTTGAGGCAACTGAGGGACAATGCAAATGCTGTGCAATGGATCATGATATGCTATGACCTAATATGAAAAATGTATGCATAATGATAGGTGCAAATTCGAGGTGCTACACCTACCTATAACTCAAACTGGAAGAACCATCCTAATTTTTCATATAAGAGCAATAATGCTTTATACGCACCAGGACAAGCTCCCAATCAAGCCCCAGCTATACCCCCTGGATATCAAAAGCCGACCCCATCTACACCTAACAATAATGTTCCTAGAAAATCCAATTTGGAAATCATGATGGAGAACTTCATAGCTTCTCAACAGCAAACCAATAAAGATTTCTTAAACCAGAATGTACACACTAGCGAACAAATTAAACAACTAGCAAGTAAAGTAGATGCCCTGGCTACCCATAACAAAATGCTGGAAACACAAATATCACAAGTAGCTCAACAAAAGGCGCATACTGCTGCCCCAACTGGTACATTTCCTGGACAGCCCCAACCTAACACGAAAAGCCACGCTCATGCAATCATATTGAGAAGTGGAACAGAGGTAGAAGGAGCGTCTGATCCAAGAATTGAAAACCAAAACTCTAAAAAGTCAACTGAGGAAGAAAATAAACCTAAGGAAAAGGATGAGAGTAATAAGGAAACCGTAGAAAAGAAAGAACCTTATGTACCTCCACCACCTTATAAACCACCTAACCCTTACCCTCAAAGGCTTATTAAAACCAAAGATGCAGGCCAATTTAAAAAAATTGTTGACTTACTGAAACAATTAAACGTCACAATTCCTTTTACAGAAGCTATTATGCAGATGCCCTCATATGCTAAGTTCTTAAAAGAAATTCTTTCTAATAAAAGGAAACTTGAAGATAGCGAAACCGTTACACTCACTGCTGAGTGCAGCGCTATAATCCAGAATATGCCTCCTAAACTTAAAGATCTTGGTAGTTTCTCTATACCCTGTCACATAGGAAAATTTGTCATAGACAAAGCTCTATGCGATTTAGGAGCAGGTATCAGTGTTATGCCTTTATCCATATGCAAGAAACTGGAAATGGGAGAATTAAGACCAACTAAAATGTCTGTGCAATTAGCAGATCGTTCTGTTAGATATCCTGTAGGAATTCTTGAAAACGTTCCCGTGCGCTTAGGTCAATTCTACATTCCAACCGATTTTATAATTATGGACATAAGAGAAGATGAAGTTACACCCATTATATTGGAAAGACCATTCTTAGCAACCGCCGGTGCGATCATAGACGTAAAACGAGGATGACTCACTTTCGAAGTAGGAGAAGAGAAAATTGAGTTCATTCTTTCCCAATTTTTGAAAGCACCTGCAATAGATGACACATGTTACTTCATGGATATCATCGATGAATGCATAAAAGAAACAGATTTAGAAAATGACAAATTGTCTGACTATCGTGTAGAAGACAGACTTAACAAATGTTTAGCAATGACATCGGATCCTACGCAATGCCTTAAGAAACCAAACCTCGACCTGAAAACACTTCCCATAAATCTGAGATATGAATTCCTAGACTTAGAACTTGAACGACCAGTGATAGTTAATGCAGACCTAGGGAAACTCGAAACCGAAAAACTCCTACATATCTTAAGAAAATATCCAACCGCACTAGGATACAACATCACCGATCTTAAAGGAATAAGTCCTTCTATTTGTATGCACCGCATCATGCTAGAAGAAGACTGTAAAACTTCTAGGGAACATCAGAGGAGACTAAACCCGATCCTGAGTGAGGTAGTGAAAAAGGAAGTAACAAAGTTATTAGAGGCAGGTATCATATATCCTATATCTGATAGCAAATGGGTTAGTCCTGTACACGTAGTACCAAAGAAAGGAGGTATAACAGTTATTGAAAATGAAAAAGGAGAAACTATAACCAAACGAATCGAATCGGGATGGAGAATGTGCATTGACTATAGGAAACTAAACAAAGCAACCCGAAAAGATCATTTTCCTTTACCATTCATAGACCAGATGTTAGAACGATTAGCAAAACATTCTCATTTCACTTATCTGGACGGGTACTCAGGCTTCTTTCAAATACCAATTCATCCTGATGACCAAGAAAAGACAACATTCACATGTCCTTTTGGTACCTTCGCTTATCGACGAATGCCGTTTGGCTTGTGCAATGCTCCTGCAACTTTCCAAAGGTGCATGATGGCAATATTCGCCGATTTTCTCGACAACATCATGGAAGTCTTTATGGATGACTTTTCCGTATGCAGACAAAGTTTCGAAGAATGTCTTGAAAACCTAGAAAGAGTTCTAGAACGGTGTGTAAAAGTACACCTAGTACTTAATTGGGAAAAATGTCACTTTATGGTACAAGAAGGAATTGTTTTAGGACACATCATATCAAATAGAGGAATTGAAGTAGACAAAGCCAAAATAGAAGTAATCGAAAACCTTCAACCTCCGAAAACTGTGAGAGAAGTACGAAGCTTCCTAGGACATGCCGGTTTTTACCGACGATTTATTAAAGATTTCTCTAAAATAACTAAACCTTTAACCGGACTATTAATGAAAGATGCTGAATTCGTATTCGACGGTAAATGCTTAGAAGCGTACCAAACACTTAAACAGGCATTGATCTCCGCGCCCATAATACAGGCTCCGGATTGGAATGAACCATTCGAAATAATGTGTGACGCAAGTGACTACGCCGTAGGCGCTGTTTTAGGACAACGAAAGGATAAAAAGCTTCACGTCATATATTAGGCAAGTAGAACCCTAGACGAAGCACAAATGAATTACGCCACGACCGAGAAAGAACTTTGAGCAGTGGTGTTTGCACTAGATAAATTTCGTTCTTACTTGGTCGAAGCTAAAATAATCGTTTACACTGTCCACGACGCCATTAAGTACCTCTTAACAAAAAAAGACGCTAAACCTAGACTCCTAAGGTGGATTTTGTTGCTACAAGAATTTGATTTGGAAATCAAAGATAAAAAAGGAACTGAAAACGAGTGGCAGATCACCTTTCTAGACTAGAAAATCTGGAACCGGAAAGAACATCGATCAATGATGACTTCTCGTACGATAAACTTATAGCTAATTTGGAAGGAAATAGAACTGATGAACAGGTAGAGGCCGCCTTGGCTGTATGCGTTACACCATGGTACGCCGACTTTGTCAATTATTTAGCCGCCGGAATAGTTCCACTTAATTTATCCTACCAGCAAAAGAAACGATTCTTCCATGACTTGAAACATTATTACTGGGACGACCCTTTACTTTTCAAAAGAGGCCCCAATGGTATTTTCCGTCGGTGTATACCTGAAGAAGAGATAGAAAATATAATCCAACACTGTCACTCCGCTCCTTATGGTGGACATGCAAGTACATCCAAGACCTGCTCTAAAATCCTTCAAGCCGGTCTTTATTGGCCAAACATATGGAAGGATGTACATGCTACTGTCAAGAAATGCGATAGATGCCAACGCACAGGAAACATATCTAGACGTGACGAGATGCCATAAAAGGGCATTTTGGAAGTAGAGATTTTCGACGTGTGGGGAATAGATTTCATGGGACCTTTTCCACCTTCTTTTGGTAACAAGTACATACTCGTAGCAGTTGACTACGTATCAAAATGGATTGAAGCTATAGCTTCTCCAACAAACGACACACGAGTGGTAACTAAACTCTTTAAGAATATAATTTTCCCAAGATTTGGCGTCCCAAGAATAGTAGTCAGTGATGGTGGATCGCATTTCATATCTAAGATACTCGAAAAACTACTGTTTAAGTACGGTGTAAGACATAGAGTAGCGACACCTTACCATCCTCAAACCAGTGGACAAGTGGAAGTGTCTAACAGAGAAATTAAACAAATATTAGAAAAAACAGTCGCCACCTCAAGGAAAGACTGGTCATCAAAACTATCCGAAGCTTTATGGGCATATCGAACCGCTTACAAAACTCCCATAGGGACAACCCCATTTAAGCTTATTTATGGAAAATCTTGCCACCTCCCGGTAGAGTTGGAACATAAGGCCTATTGGGCTATTAAAAATCTAAATTTAAACTATAAGGCCGCTGGTGAAAAGCGAATCCTTGACATAAACGAATTAGAGGAACTTCGACAAGACGCCTACGAAAATGCCAGAATCTACAAAGAAAGAACGAAAAAATGGCATGATAAACGTATATCAAGAAAAATCTTCAAACAAGGCGATATAGTCCTTTTGTTCAACTCTAGACTTAAGTTATTCCCAGGAAAACTACGTTCTAGATGGTCAGGCCCTTTCCAAGTCACCAATGTCTTTCCCAGTGGAGCGGTGGAAATTAAAGGAAAATCCATTGAACCATTTATCGTAAACGGGCAACGTCTAAAACATTATCATTATGAAGAGAACAATGAAGATTAGCAAGTCCTGCACTTAGACTTAATGCCTCCAGAATTTATAGATTATATTTGATGGTTTTTATGTCGAGCTTGCAACATTAAACAAAGCGCTTCGTGGGAGACAACCCACAAATATTTTTTATTTTTATTTCTTCTTTGATTATTCTTTTAAATTTTATTTAGTATTCATTCTTCATTTATTTTAATTTATAAAATATTTCTTCTTTTCTTTTTTCGACATTTGGCCAAATCCTGACTAAAACTCTTGTTTTTCTTTTCTCTAGCTAACACTAACCTGATGGGACAAATTGATCGTATGGGTATCAAATTCAGAGGGAAAGCTCAGAAACAAAAGTTTGAGGAACTAGCAGAGAGAGAGATGCTACCTAGCTTGTATGCTGATGATTGGGCAATGACTGCCCTTGGACTAAGAGAAAGTGTCATGTATTTGCTGAGTCAAATAGGGTGGGAAACCACTCCTATTCGAAGACAATTCGTCACTTACCAGAGACTAACGCTAGAATTCCTTAGCTCCCTGATCTATCTACCCAGTCATGGAAAAGGAATAAGCAGAGGTTTCATTCAGTTCAGAATGTTCAACATGGAGTATCAGTTTAACATTCAAGACTTTACTAACCTTTTAGGTTTCCCTACCTCTTTTGATACATTCACAGTGAGCCAAGAAGACCTTTTTGAATATAGAGAACTTGCACATTTTTGGGGAAGTTTGACTGGAAATGACGACCCCGAGGAACATGAGTTTCTTTCGGGAAACATATATAACCCGGCCTTTCGTTATTTCCATAAGATCCTGGCCCACACCCTTTGTGGGAAGAAGTCAAATACTACTACAGTATCACGTGATGAACTCTTCATCATATTTTGTGCTTCCCAGAACCGTCCAGTGAATGGTGCCACTTTTATGTTGGCGAACTTTGACCGCCTTATCCAAGATGAACGAGCACCGATTCAAATAGGCGGATTGATAACCATGATTGGTAATGCTATCAGATTACGTCAACCTATGCTTGACCTAAGCCCTTTTTGTGGCATTGCGACTATGAGTATACCCTTCCTTTTCAACATTATGTTTATAGCAAACCTCGGGCCTGAAGAGTTCGAACTAATAGTTGACAACCAAGTTCTTTGCCTATTCACCTTGCCTAGTCCGAGGACTAGTGTTCATAACCGCAATAACTGGCTCTACAACCTGAACGGAATACCTTCTCCTGCTAGATCTACTGAATCCATCCAGGACTATGAGATTTGTGACGACCAGATTCCTTATGCTGAGTCTGACCCACAGACACCTACTGGATACCATGATGTTACCTCTCCACCTCGTCCTATCCCGTCCGCAGAGTCGGCAATACCCGATCTTAGACATCATATGCCCGGAGCTAATTATAACACCACCATTCAAGCTTTGATGTCAGAACAAGACGCCCTCAGAGAAGAGTTAGCTAATATGGGACAAGAATTTCTGGGATAGATGAGCAGTATGACAAATCAATTCCACGAGTTGCTAAACCGTGTTAACTCCTTCGCTCCTCCGGCCAGAGATCCTGCAAGTGGCTAGAAGCTATTTTTCTTAGTTACGTAGTTTTAGTTTAGGCTATTTATTAGTTTTGTTTCACATCATTTTTAATATTAGTATTTGTTTTTCTTTTGCATGTTTGCTTTTGTCTTCCAATGTTACATTATGATTATTTTATGAAGCTATTGCATTATTAGTTTATTTTATTTTGATCTATGCAATTTCTATAATTACAAGTAATGATATCCACTATATGCTAATAATTACTATGCCTGTTAAAGAAATACATATATTATGGTAGTAGAATAGTATGCAAGGCAATTTAAAAGCATTACAATAGCAAAATAAAATAAACATAAGCAAAACAAAATAACAAAAATAAAATATAATAATAAAAACAAATTATGAAGCACCTATGCAAGCTGACTGTGTGACGAGCGTCACACACGCCATCACGGTCGTCACACCAAGTGTCTGTGACGCCCGTAACACCCCTGTCACGAGCGTGACACCTTCAGACTAGGTGAACGTTAGTAACCGTTGGGGACACGACCGTTACACCACCCCACTTTTTACCTTCCCCATTCACTTACCCATTTACTCACATTAAACCACATTTATTTATTTTTCACCCACTCCCTTTCCAACTTCCAAAACTTTTCCTATAAATACCCACCATACCTTTCTTTCTACATCATTCCAACAAACCACTCTATCAAAATCCTTTTTCATCCCTTCTCCTCCTTTCAACCCACTTATCAATATGGCGGGAAACCAACAATTCAGAAATATCAGCTTCCGATCCGAAGATGATAATTATCAAAGGGAGCAGTTCGAGCGTTTCCAACAGCGAGGTGTCGTATCTACCAGGTATCCTGATTTAAATTGTTTACAAGAATTAGGATTACTTCAAGGTATACAATGGATGCCCCGCCTTGCTGATTTAACCTTTCTATGCACACACAATCAACCTACCTACCCATCACTCACCTTAGAATTTTTAAGTTCTTACTCCTACTCCACCCCAACCGGTGACGACGAGTACTTAATCGGTACCGCCACTTTCCGCATGTTCAACACCGAGTACTCACTATCCCAGGATCAGTTGAGTGCCATGCTACAATTCCCTGTAGAAGGTCAAGTCCACCCGAGAATCCCTCCGAACTCACAGTGGCCCATAAACGCCTTCGACCTCTTTAGAAAAATATCTGGTGTGGAAACCAACAACTGGGATGTACTACTTGCTTCGCATATACATAACCCAACCATCCGGTACTTTATCCGCATCCTGCAAAACACAGTTTTTGGAAGACCGAACAACAGCAAAGTCAACGCCAAAGAATTATTCTTCCTCCACTGCGTCTTTGAAATGGATACAAAGGTAAACGCTGCTTCTTTCTTATTTCATCATATCCACACCCTATGTGCTAGAGG
This sequence comes from Lathyrus oleraceus, assembly GCF_024323335.1. NCBI lineage: Eukaryota > Viridiplantae > Streptophyta > Magnoliopsida > Fabales > Fabaceae > Lathyrus > Lathyrus oleraceus. The sequence continues at coordinate 212,348,366 of NC_066583.1, forward strand.
CCGTCAACCTTTTGTGATTGGAGGATTAATAACCACAATAGCACTTGGTTTAAATCTAGGGGACCGACTCCAAAATTTACAATCTCTGCCACCCCTATTTATGGATATAAGCTATTGTCGTTCCAACCGCCTAATCAAAAACAGGGTAGGCGGAAGATACTATCTTATGGTAAACAACCAAGAAGTCCCAAGCGTTGTTTTACCCAACATTGCCCTCACAGATGTCACCAACCCCAACCGCTTCATCTACGATCTGAATGCTCCCGAAGCTACCGAGCCTACACACGCAAACCCGCCTCCAGACGAGTTTGAAGAAATGGAGCAAGGTGATCAAGGTCCTGAGCAACAATCAATCCCGCTCAACCCTTCCGATAATGCTACATCCTCCCGACGCTGTCGAAGAAGAAGGCCAACAACTAATGAAGACATCATGGACGCTATTCAACATCAAACCCAACAGCTTGATGCCATGCAAGTGCATAACAACGAAGTAATGCAACTAATGCGCCAGATGCAACAACAACAGGAAGCGAGGAATGCAATAACCGACCAGCGGTTCACTGAGTTGCTCAGCAGGTTTGACGACTTAGGAGTACGTCAACGATCACCAGGTCCAAGAAAAAGAGGCGGCAGACAGCATTGACTTTAGTTTCTTTTTCTTTTTCTATTTCTTTTGTTTTCTTTGAAACATTGGGGACAATGTTTCATTTAAGTGTGGGGGGGAAAACCTTGTTCTTTCAACCTTCCCTTTTCAAGTATGTTATTTTCCCTTTCATTGTTATTTCCCTTTCTTATTATATAAAAAAAAATATTTATTATAATATATATTTATTTTAAGTTAAGTCCCTAGTGTGAAAAATTCTTATTATCTATTCCCCTCAATTTTCTTGAGCCATAACAAAAATTCAACACACTCAGTAAATATAAAGGTTGCTTATTTTATCAAACTTGAGTGAAATCAAGACAAAATTATTACCATACCAACGCTCTAAACAAACCTCAACATGTTAGATCAGAAAAGTACCTATTATACCAATCCCTTGAACTTTTAGTTTTATAGTAACCCCGAGTAGTTTATACGAGAAGTCGGCACCATCCTAATAGCAAACTACGTGGAGAGCCGATGAATATAAGTGAATGATTCCCTAGACAATATATTAGAAAAAGAAAAGAAAATCAGGAAATGCACTAATTAAGTTAGGTGATCCTTACCCGATCATTTAATCCAAAGGTTGTGAATCCTACAAAAACATTGTATGAACGATCCATTGTGGGTTGGTTCAGCGGTTTCTGGTGCTGAACTTGGTAGGGCGGACTACGGTCCGATCCCCCGCAATTTGCAATGGACTAAATAACAAAGTTATCCAACTTATGTACCAGAACTTCAAGCTAAAAAGGGGATCAGAATCACTAACCGGTTACTCCACTATGTGCGCAAAAAGATAAAGGGCTTAATGTGATTTCGCTAGAATGAAAACGGGTGAAATAAGAGTAAACGAACTAGGATAGCTATAATAGCATTACTCGAACTGGTTTGCATAAGGTGGGGTTATCTGAGGTTGTGACGGTAGTTGTTGATGTCAAGATTAAACTCAAGTTACTTCTAAACAAGGTTTACATGCAACCTAGTACGAATTGATGTGTGTTTGAAATTTCATCTGGCCAAATTTTTAAAACGATTTCTATACTGTATCTTGCTTGAGGACAAGCAAAGGTCTAAGTATGGGGGAGTTTGATAACATGAGATAATATCACATTTTTGGACTCGATTTAATTAAATTATATTATTATTTGTTTCAATTTATTTCATATTATTCGATATTACGTGGTATTTTCCCTTCTATTTGTCTCAGGTAACTTATTTGAAGTATAAGTGAAAAAGGAAGAAAAGGGGGGTGAAAAAGAGAATGAAAGCAAATTCCACTAAAGCCCAACCCACAATTACAAGCCAGGAGCGCTGAAGCTGTGATGACCGCCACACAAGGTGTGACGAGCGTAACACATGGTGTGACGAACGTCACACCCCACTCCTATATTTTTGGCTTTTGACGCGTAACAGAGGCACGTTGAAGCTATTCTTCCGCTTGACTCGTTGAAACGTGAAACTTACTTACTGAAGGCATTTTGGGAAAACGGTTACAAAGGGGACTAATATAAATAGAACAAAAGATCCAACCCTAAAGCTCTCGCTTCCCTTTCCGCCGTGCAAGCATTTACAACACTAATTTTCTACAGCTTTCTATTATTAGCAATTTTTATTTCCTTTTCTTTTCCAGTTAATTTTCAGAGCACTTAATTAATTTTTCACACAATAGTTTCTACACCGGAAACTATTGTGTATCTTTTACTGGATCTAACCTTACGTTAGATCATAGTATTTTTATCCCTTTGCTTTTATTTTCCTGTCCGATTGAAGAGTGCAAGAACAAATCCAACCGGTCTGTGGTGGAGTGTTCAAGATTCCTATTAATTATTCAGGTTCTTTAATTTATTGTTTTAATTTATATATGATCTGCATTGCTGTTTATTTATATTGTTTGCCTGATATGGTTTTATTTAAGCATGATAATTGTTTAGACCTGTTTAGCATGTCCGGCTAATTAATTTAGATATCGGTATGTAAAGTAAGCAGAATGAAGGAATCAAAACTAAGTTGGTATAATTGTATTTAAAAATAAAGTCACTCTTTTTATGGTCTCAATTTACAGAGTTAATACCAAGGTTTTTGTACGAGAGTAAAAGACATAAAGAAGTTAAAATCAATAGAACGACGGTTTGAGTTTTTAACTGGACAGTGTAAATTGGACATTAATTCTAAATCAGGGCGAAATCAATTTTTAGAATTAATTAAATTCTAATCATTTTCAAAAAGTATTTTTAAAGGTTAAATGTGAGGACGAGAGTTAAGCATTTAAGTTTAATTATATAATCTAAGTCAACAGAGCGAGAGTTTGAGACAAGGGTGTTTAAATGGTTAGTATTTTCTTAAAAAGAGTTTCTATAGATTCTATTGTTTTCAAAAAGTGATTTTGGACTTAACTAATTAGTGACAGCGCATGTTAATATAAAGTCATAGTCTATTCAACAGAGCGAGAGTTTGAGAAAAGGCTTTTAAATTAATAGTGTCTACTGAAAAGATTTATTTTAAAACTACGAAACCAACGAAGATTTGATTCCCTAATTACGACGAACTACATACCGATATCCGCCTGTTTGATATTTAATCTAGATCTTATTTTAGTTTTATTTTTCCCCCTAATCAACAAAGTATCATCCGCCTTAGCTTTACGAAGTAACCTTAGAAAACGGTATATCGATTCATAAGTCCCTGTGGGATCGATATCTTTTATTACTATGCGATTAGACTGTGCACTTGCAGTTAATACCCCAATAGACTCATAAAGTCGCGATCAGATGTCACATCAGAAACTCAGACATGACACCACTTCCAGAGTGCTGGAACTTCTCCATATGGACTTGATGGGACCCATGCAGGTGGAAAGTCTTGGTGGGAAGAAGTATGCTTATGTAGTGGTGGATGACTTCTCCAGATACACCTGGGTCAATTTTATAAGAGAAAAATCTGATGTATTTGAAGTCTTCAAAGATCTTTGTCTAAGACTTCAAAGAGAAAAAGAAAGTCAGATTATCAAAATCAGAAGTGATCATGGGAAGGAATTTGAGAACAACAAATTTGCTGGATTCTGTGCATCAGAAGGAATTAGTCATGAGTTCTCATCTCCCATTACTCCTCAGCAAAATGGTGTGGTATAAAGGAAAAATAGAACTCTTCAAGAATCAGCCAGAGCTATGATTCATGCTAAGAAATTGCCTTACCACTTCTGGATGAAGCTATGAACATAGTCTGCTATGTTCACAATAGAGTAACATTGAAGAAAGGGACTCCTACTACTTTATATGAAGTCTAGAAAGGGAGAAGACCTACAGTCAAATACTTCCATGTGTTTGGTAGTAAATGTTATATCTTGACTGATCGTGAACAAAGAAGGAAGATGGATCCCAAGAGTGATGAAGGAATATTTCTGGGCTACTCAACAAACAGCAGAGCATTTAGAGTCTTTAATTCCAGAACAAAAGTAATGATGGAATCTATCAATGTTGTGGTTGATGATCAGCAGACTGATGTCACAGACGATGTTGAGACATCCCTAAATGATTCCCCAGCTGATTTTCCAAACAAAAGTAATGAGAATGAACTCACTCAAGCTGAACCTGAAGCTGACAAAATTAATAAGGGACCCTCTATTAGAATTCAGAAGGATCATCCTAGAGATCTCATTATAGGGGACCCAAATAAAGGGGTCACAACTAGATCAAGGGAAGTGATCTCACATGGCTGTTTTGTATCCAAGATTAAGCCTAGGAATGTCAAGGAAGCCTTGATTGATGAGTTCTGGATCAATGCCATGCAGGAAGAGTTAGGCCAATTCAAGAGAAATGAAGTATGGGAACTGGTTCCAAGACCTGAAGGAATAAATGTCATAGGAACTAAGTGGGTGTATAAGAATAAATCTGATGAACAAGGGGTGGTTACTAAAAATAAAGCAAGATTAGTAGCACAAGGATACACTCAAGTTGAAGGAGTTGACTTTGATGAAACATTTGCCCCTGTAGCTTGCCTTGAGTCCATTAGACTATTGCTTGGAGTGACATGTATTTTGAAGTTCAAATTGTTCCAAATGGATGTAAAAAGTGCCTTCTTGAATGGCTACTTAAATGAGGAAGTATATGTTGAACAACCTAAAGGATTCACATATCCAAATCTTCCAAAGCATGTGTACAAGTTGAGGAAAGCCCTTTATGGTTTGAAACAAGCTCCTAGGGCTTGGTATGATAGACTTACAGTGTTCCTCACTAACAATGGATACAGGAAGGGAGGTATTGACAAGACCCTATTTGTTAAGAATGAAGGAGGAAAACTCATGGTGGCTCAAATATATGTGGATGATATTGGGTTTGGTGGGATTTCATATCAGATGGTCGAACATTTTGTTAAACAAATGCAGTCTGAATTTGAGATGAGCCTTGTTGGAGAGCTTACCTATTTTCTTAGGCTACAAGTCAAGTAGATGGAAGATTCTATCTTTCTATCTCAAAGAAAATATGCCAAAAACATTTTTAGGAAGTTTGGCATGGAGAATGCAAGTCATAAAAGGACACCTGCTCCTACACATCTGAAAGTCTCCAAAGATGAAAATGGTGTTAGTGTAGATCAAAGTCTCTACAGAAGCATGATAGGAAGTCTGCTATATCTCACAGCATGCAGACCTGACATTGCTTTTGCTGTAGGCGTTTGTGCTAGATATCAAATTGAACCAAAAGTCAGTCACATAAACCAAGTGAAAAGGATACTGAAATATGTCAATGGCACCAGTGACTATGGGATGTTGTACACTCATGGATCTGGATCTATGCTGACTGGATACTGTGATGCTGATTGGGTTAGAAGTGATGATGATAGGAAAAGCACATTAGGAGGATGTTTCTTCTTGGGGAACAACTTAATATCATGGTTTAGTAAGAAACAAAATTATGTGTCCCTCTCCACTGCTGAAGCTGAATACATAGCAGCTAGAAGTAGTTGTTCTCAACTGGTTTGGATGAATTAGATGCTGACTGAATACAATGTCATGCAAGATGTCATGATATTGTACTGTGACAACCTGAATGCTATAAACATTTCTAAGAATCCTATTCAGCACAACAGGATAAAACACATTGATATTCGTCATCATTTTATTAGAGAACTAGTGGAAGAGAAAATCATAGCCCTGGAGCATGTTACTACTGAAATGCAATTAGCTGATATATTTACAAAGGCTTTGGATGCTAATCAATTTGAATGTCTAAGAGGGAAATTAGGGATTTGTATCTATGAGAATTTATAGTAATTAATTTGGAGTGGAAAAGGTAATAAAAATATTGTCTGCCCACTTAAAAGAAAGTGCCCCATTTATGGTAAATCATTACCTAGTATTGGAACTTCCATCTATAGCATTTCCACACGCAACCTCAACTCAAACATTTCCACCTCCCTCAAACTTCATCGTCCTTCTCTGCTAGGGAAACATAAATTCTTTCACAAGCTCAACAAGATGTCACAACATCCTTCATCTTCTAGTTCTAAAAAAACCAAACCTGCGCACAAAGCTAGAACACCCTCCATGGATTTTCTTAATGAATACATTTTTGAAGTGATTCCCCTATTAGTCATCCCAGGAGACGCTCCTGGTCCATCCTCCACTACAAGACATACTCAAGGTAACAGTTCTGATAACCCTACCTCTAAAGATGACATGCATCATACTAATCGTGTCATTAGAAATCTTGTCACGAGGATCCTAAATGAAGGACACTCTGTAAAGGGAGTTTCTACTCCCCTATATAGAAGGGACCCTTCTCCTGAGGTTGGACCTCACAATGAGAAAGATGATGATTCATCTAGGTCTGAGAAAGATATTGCTGCAGAAGGACTGTGTTCTTTAGGGCAAACCTTGCCTTGTAAGAAATCTGTAGATGCTTCTCAATCTAAGAAGCATGAATCTGCTAAGAAGGTGATTGACTTGGAAGAAGAGAGCTCAGATGATGAAGATGATAGTTTGCTTCATCACTTGAAGCCAAGTGTTGCTAAGAGAATGAAGACCAGGAAGGGTAGGTTTGTGGCTGAGATGATGACAACCAAAATTGGTAAGAAGGCTACTGCTGTAGGCCCTATAAAGTCTTGGAGTAAAGTGGAGGTAAAGAAGAGAAAGGTAAGAGAAAGTTCTGATTCAGAGGAAGATGTTGAAGATGATGTCCCTGACATCTCTTCTGTCAAAAAGTCAACTGCTATAAAATCTCCTGCAAAGGTTGCTGCTGTACACCTGGATAACATTTCCTTCCATCTTGAAGATGGTGCAGCAAAGTGGAAATTTGTAATCCAAAGGAGAGTGGTTCTGGAAAGAGAACTGGGAAAGGATGCTGTGGAGGTTAAGGAGGTCATGGACCTGATCAAGTCTGCCGGATTAATGAAGACTTTTAGTGGGTTACCTCAATGTTTTGAAGGTCTTGTTAAAGAGTTTGTGGTGAACATCCCTGAGGACATTGCTGACAAGAACAACAAAGAGTTTTATAAGGTGTTTGTTAGAGGAAAGTATGTGAAGTTTTCTCCAACTGTGATCAATAAGTTCTTAGGAAGAGGAACAGAAGGTGCTGGTGAACTAGAGGCCACAGACAATGAGGTCTGTAGGAAAATAACTGCTGGACAGGTCAAGGAGTGGTCAAGCAAGAAGCATCTCTCTGCTGGAAAATTAACTGTGAAATATGCTATCTTACACAAGATAGGGTCAGCAAACTGGGTACCAACAAGTCACATCTCAACAATCTCAAATGCTCTTGGAAGGATCATATTTGCTATTGGAACCAAGCTTAATTTTGATTATGGTAGATTCATGTTTGAACAAATTGTCAAACATGCTTCTACAAATGCAGTGAAGCTGCCCATAGCTTTTCCCTTAATAATTTGTGGGATAATCCTAAGCTAGCAACCAGGAATTCTGAGCACAAGTGATATCCCTAGTAGAAGAAAACCTCCATTGTCAGTTCATTACAAATTATTTGAAGGCAGTCATGTCAATGACATTGTCATGACATCTGCTATGAAGAAGCCAACCTCTCAAGGTGGCCTGATTGTTGAACTAAAAGAGACCTGTAAGGAATTTGAGACTGGGATAAGGGTGGCTAAAGCTAGGAAAGAAGCTTTGGAGGTTCTGATTAATAGCTTGGAGCAAGGTGATAGAGAAGATGTTGGTCAAGCCAAGGATACAGAAGCCCACACCTCTAGTGAGAGGTCTGAATCTCAAGATAAATCAAGTGGAAGTTCTGGGTCTGAAGCTGATGAAGATGCTGGCTCCTCTGACTGAGTGTTGGTGAAGATTGTCCCCCTGTTATGATGATGTGTTGTTCTGGATGCCTTGATGTTTGATGTTTTTTTGGGCAGTCTTGTTTTGATGCCTTGATGTAATTTCTTGGGTTCCTTGTGATTTCTCTGGATTCATTTTATCTCAGCTTATTTAGCCGTGTATATTTGTGGTTCTGTAACACCTGACAATATGTTTTAACATTCTATATGTTTTAACATTCTATGTGACATTCTCTGTTGGACCAATAGACATTTATTTTGTCTCATTGGTCTCTTTGGTCTATTTTGACTAAAAAGGGGGAGATGTAGCTAAAGGAGAGATGAAGTTAATATATGCTATGAAGTAGCTATAAACATTCTATGCTATAAATAGCTGACAGATGCTGTTGAAAAGGATGTTACAGGTGGAGTATAGGTGATGTTGAAGGAGATGTCAGATGGGGTGATGGATGTTACAGGTGGTGTTGAAGGAGATGTCTGTGTTGAACAGACTTAGGGGGAGAAGAAGCACTGATGTGTTTAATGTGTGTTTACCAGTTGCTATTATAGCTAGTAAATGTGTGGTTTATTACTTCTACTGCTAAACTACTGATATGTTTTATTGTACTCTTGTGAACAAATGGACTGATGTATGTTTTAGCCAAAATTTTCCAAAGGGGGAGTTTGTTGGTTCTAAGTGTTGGCAACATTTTTGGTAAAACTTAGAGTGTTCACAAGATGTCACAAGTGTTGTCTTGACATAAGATAACATGTACCTACAGGATGTTTAAAATGTGAAAATGCAGCATTTTTACTGAGATGTCAGACCCGATGTCATGACATTTGTATACAGAACATTCAGTCTGAATGTTATGTATTATGTGATTGCGTTTTTATGCTAATCTATGTATGATTGAAGAGATGATTAAACGCGCATTTAATCAGTAATTACAACCAGATTGACTTATTTTCCAACGAGATATAATCAGTTGTCATGAGAAGATATGAATGGAAAATAGTTTTAGGGTTTTATGATGTCCAAGCCAAACTAAATGCTTCTATATAAAGGACATGGAAAACCTGGTTTTATACACAAGAAATAACGAACGAAATATTGAGAGAGAATAAGGGTTTGAGTCTTGTGTGGTCGGGTGAATTGTAAGCCATTCATTCATCCATAGATGATTGAATTGGACTGATTTTTGAGTTGTAATTTGTCCACTCTAAGCTTTGAAGCATGAGTGTGTGTTTACTTGATTGAAGCTTTTAAGTAAGATCAAGTATGTGTCTTTGAAGAGTGTCTTCTTTTCATTGTAATTCTTGTTTTATATCACTGTTGTGATTGAGGGGGAGTGAATAGGATCTCATATCTAAGAGCTCTTAGGTAGAAGTCACACGGGTAGAGATTAGGTGAAAAGACTATAACTTGAATTTGTTTACTGAGAGTCTTTGAGCTGATTCTGTTTAGTGGATTTCCTTCTTAGCTTGGTAGCCCCCAGACGTAGGTGAGTTTGCACCGAACTGGGTTAATAATTGCTTGTGTTTCTTGCATTACTGTTCTTTATCTTTTATCCTGTTTGTATTGTTCAGATATTAGTGTCGTGACATTACCTTCGACATCTCATATCTGATACCAGAATTTCATTTATATTAAAGAAAACTTGATTTGGATTAAAAGTTTAATTTCAAAATAATCACAATAAAATTTAAAACTATTGGCTGAAGTAAAATAAGAGTAGAAACAATTGGATAAAAGTTCAACTTTATTTAATAGAATGGTAGTCTGTAAATGACAAGACTCCATAGATTTTACAAAGTTGAAAATGGTAATTTACATGGAAAAGGGTTACATTGAATACAAATGATCCTTAATCCCTCTACCAAATCTTGATGTCCACTATGCTCTTGACCGCTGCTGGGATGATGAACTGATGTCAACCCTTGTGCTCAAACAAGTCTTCAAATCACTGAAGATCAGCAGAATGTAGTTACTTGCCAAAATCCCTAATTTTTGCATAAGTTGCCCCAAGGTGGGGTACTCAACTTATCGGGAAATTCTTTCTGTTTTATGTCTCTAATTTTTGCCTGGATCGCCCTTTCGGGTTTTCAATCCACCGAGACGCTCATTTTTTCCAAAGCCGCCCTTTCGGGTTTTCAATTTAGCGAGTTGTTCTTTTCTTTTTAGGCGAAGTATTTCTTGACTACATCTGCGTTCACAGGACGAGTGAACTCTTCACCATACATAGTTGTAAGAATCAATGCACCGCCTAAAAAGGCTCTCTTAACAACATATAGGCTTTCATAATTGGGAGTTCATTTTCCTTTGGAATTTAGCTTGAATAATAAAATCTTCTTGAGCACAAGCTCACCTTCTTTGAACACTCGAGGTTTGACCTTCTTACCAAACACTTTATTCATTATCTACTGATATAACTGACCATGACACATCGTGTAAGACCCTAATTTTGACCCTAAGATCCCTCATGGCATCACTTCATTTCTCATTTGCATTTTGCCTCAAGGATCATAGCATCTTGGCTCCTTGCCCTTGGGTTGGGATTTGTGTGAGTTGGTTTAAGACCACCAAGCATGCTTTAATTGTATATTATTGTTTTTCTTATTTTTTAATAACCAAAAGCACAAAAATATGTCACTAACTTTGTTTGTTTTGAAGCTTGAGCAATCATGTGATCCAAGGCTTCTAGGAGGCCCCTATACTCATTGAAGTGGCTAGATGAAGATGAAAGCAAGCATGACAATGGTTCCCAAAGCTCTCAATCATCATATATGCCTCCCAAGTATCTAAATTTGTCAATTTGATCAAGATAAACCAAAGGGCTTGAGGATTGTTTCCCAAGGAAACCCTAATTCATCTGTGCATTGACTGTGCCTTGCTCATGAAGCAACCTCAACCCATGATTAAATAAAATCAAGGTAAGTTCTTTAATTCATCATTTCATGCATATTTGAGCTTATGTGAGTGTCCTCAATCATCAATTCATTAAGATTTGAAGTTTGGACTTGAGAAGTTGATCAGTCAATTCATCTAACTATTTTGAAATCCACTGAGACCTAACGTTTGATGTGTTTGTCAAATGAAGATGACCCCAAGAGAAAACATATCATGTCTTAAGAACCATATCAATAACTTTCATGTTCATCAAAAATCCATTTGAAACTTGGAAGGTCATCATTCATTTCAAAACATTATAGGTCGTTTTGACTGAAACCCTAATTTTGGGTCAACTTCCCAAGGACCTAACTCACTCATTTTTTATGATTTTGAGGTGAGACCAAGTGAATTGGAAATTTTAAGATGTTTACTTCAATTGTTATGTCGGAAAAAAATTCATAATCCTAAAATAAACACATGTGATAATACAAAACATTATAGGTCACTTTGGACCAAAGCCATTGAATCTTGAAAAAGTCCAACTTCAAGTGCCCATAAATTCCTCATTAAAAATCTAAATTATGTAAAATTTAAGTCCAAATTGATTGTCTTGAAAATATATACAACTTTAATGTTTAAGGTTTTGTCATTTGAGGCTTGCATCATTGAAACAGAAGGGCTTGAAGTTGGTCCATTTTGGCAAAATTTCCACATACATGTTTTGCACCTTGAACTTCATGATCAGTTTTCAATATTTTCCCAACACCAAATGGATTTTTGTTCAACATAACATTTGTTCCTCATGTCAATACCTTTCCAACCATTACCCACATGGCTATGTTTCAGTTTGGTAAATGGTATTTTCGAGGAGGAGAAGTTTTGGTTCCAATTATGCATAACATGATTAAATTGCTTGCACACCACATTGCCTTTCCATGTACACGTCCAAATTCATTTGTTTCATCATCAGTATGCAAAACCAATTGAGTTTGGGCCTCACATGCGCCTGTACAGGCCCATGCATGGAGGACCCAAGGTCATGCACACACAGATTTTTCATTGTTTGCATCATGCCTGGCTATAAATAGAAACTCAATTCCTCTTCAAAATCCAACCTCAAGGCGCCTGAACTGCTGCACAAGTGAAATCCCAACCTCCATTAAAAGGAATTCTGATTTTCTCTTTCAATTTTCAAGTTCAATTTTCAACTTCATTGGTTGATCATTGAACTTCAATTCCTAAACCTTGCTTCCTTGCTACCTAGAGAACACACTGCATCAAAGAATTGGAGTAGATCAAGTCTTGTAAAGCTGCACTTCAAAGGTTGTTGTTCAAACTGTTTTCATTTGAAACTCCTTTGATATTGATCATTTCTTGCATTGCTTGGTACCTCTGAAGTCCTCATGTGAAAGGCAATTGATTTGAGCTTATAATTTCATGAATTGAGCAAACTCAGATTGAACCCCACAAATTTCCATCTCAGATTTCTCTCTCCATAGAAATCTTGAGTGGAAACCAAGGTCAGAGGGGTGATGTACATCACCCCAGCTTTCTAAAGATATATAGATCGTGCATTTTGGTGAAGGTTTTGAAACCTGCAAATTTTGGCCGGAACTGTGAGTCTCGCCGGAGAAGACGGTGGTTTCCACCACCATCCCCACGTGGACGAGTTCCTAGCCCTTGGATCTGGACCCTGGGATCTAATCTTGACCGTGTTTTGTATTGACTTCATTTAATGCTTCGTGTGTTGCTGTTGACTCAAGTACACCATGAGCGCGTGCTTATCAGCCTTATGATGATTCACGTCATTTAATGAATCAGGATTAGACGCTCCTTGTTTTTTCCAATTTCTGATTTTCCATTCTATTTTCTTTTATTCCAATTATTTTTAAAAATTCATAACTTCTTCAATTTTAATCATAAAAATATGGGATCAATTGCAATATTTCCCTTTTTAATTCTAGTTTCTAAAAATGGTTTTTAATATTTTTTATGATTCCATTTAATATTTTTTTGTGAATTTTCTCTTTTCTGGTTATTTTTAATTCATTTAAAATACTTTCCAATATTCAGAAATGCCAAAAATATTTTCTTAACATCTTTGAATGATGATGAATCTATGAAAAATATTCTCATCAATTTATTAATTGATTTGAGATTTATTTGAGATTTTAGTTCAATTATGTTATTTTTCTTCATTTTTAATTGTTTAAAATTAGTTTCTGTTTTCAAAAAATGATGACATTTTTTGTCAAACCTTGTTTGACCATGTTGAACTTATGATGATCCAATTGGACTTTTTCAAGTTGATTTGAATTGGATTTGAAGTTTGACCTTTATTTGTTTATTTTAATTCAAGTATTATTTTAATTCAAGTATTATTTTAATACCAAAAATTACCAAAATTATTTTTATTGTTTCTAGACTTCTAAGCTTCATCTTACTTCTATTTACCATTGATTGATGTTGATTCCGTTCATATTTGGTCAATGTGTTTTGCTTATGTCATTTGAATTTCAATTATGTACATTCCATTTCTTCTTCTTCTTCTTCTTTTTTCTTTTTGATCAATGAGTTAATGATTGGTGGTTAGCCTTGACATATGAGGGGCTTAACCTTCTTTGATTCAAATCAAATTCTTCTTGATCAAAGATCAAATGAATTGCTTTGCATTAGAGATAAGTTGCTTCTTGGTCAAGCAAAAAACCTAAATCCATACAAGATCATTCTTATTTTCTTTTGGCATGGCAAGTTGTAGGAGCTTGGATTACTAGTCATGGTATCTAACTTGTGTTTGTTGCCTATAGTTTTATTGACCGGCCTCAGATAGGTGTGACTACTACATTAGTCCACTTACGATTGCTTAACATAGCACTAAATTGACTTATGGCACACTAACACTAACTACTAATTACTAACTTTTAATTCAAGCATTTAATTCTTGCAATTTACTTTAATGTAATTTAATTTCTTGCCCATTAATTCATTTGCCTTTGCCCTTTACTCACTTGAGCTCATGTTTATGTTAATGCAATTTGCCTTTTGCTCACTTGAGCATATTATTATGTATATACTATTGCTTTGTGCTTGTTTTGTTTTGTTTGTGTGAACCCAATGCAAATGGAGAAAGGACTTAGATTTAGGACCTTACCTATGCTAATGGAGTTTGAAGAGCAATTAGGCCTCATGCCTTTAGAATGCTAAAATTGTCAAAGAGCAACTAGGCCTCATGCCTTTAGAATGCTTAATCTTGAAGATGACATTAAAAGGATCCTAATTCTAAACTCACTCTTGTCCATTCTTTCTATTGCATTGTGGAACTTTTTGATTTGTGTGTTCTTGTGTGCTAGGGATCCTTAACTTGAGCCAATTAGAAGAACCATTGTCATGGACATCCAAGATAAGAGATACAAAAGCCAATTGGAAGATTCCTAGGAGCTTGATTGATTGTTTGCTTGATTGCTTGATTGCTTGAGTTATTTGCTTATTGCTTGCTAAGTCCAAAGGAATGGAGCACCTTGGATCATCTTTATGATCTCAAGAAGGGAACTCCAAGTGGTTTTATTTCTCTTCCCTCATCTTTGCATGTCTAGGACCTAGCCATTCTCTTCTTCTATCCATTCTAACCCAAGCCAAACTTTTGTGCAAACATTAACATTGTTTTCAAAAATTAGAAACTTAGGCATTATGCCTTTGATTTTTTTAAACTCTTTTCATAACACTTATTTTGTATTGAATCTTAAGTCAATTTTGACCTTACTTTGTGAATACTTTTTATTTGTAAATACAACTCACTCAATTGTTTTTGTGGTTCCAATGACCATGTGTTAAATCTTTTCATAAACATTATCTATTAGGTTTGAGTTATCCTAGAGGTTGATATAATACTCACCTTTATCCTTAGTGATGGAATATAAGTCTTCCATGCTTATTATAGGGTTAACCCCTCACTAGCATGTTGAAGCTCTCCTCACATGGTGGATTTGTGGTTTTAGGTTGAGTCTTCTCCCTTTGATAACAAAAGATCTTAAGGCTTTTGACCAATCAATTCACCAACTTCTTTTGAGATTTTTACCCCGAACTACGAGGTTTTGATCCTACCTTTTTAAGATGGTACGTAGGCAATGGGTTTATCCATTCAAACACAAAATTGTAAATAACTTGTATATTCTTATCTCATCTCCCCAATCATGTTTCACAAAGATTTTCACAAATACCAACCTACCTTTACAACATTTGTAAAAAGGGCTCCCTTAGAGTACTAAGGATGTTTTGGGCGCTTAAAACCTTCCCATTGCATAACCAACCCCCTTACCCAGATCTCTGACATTTTTATTAGTTTTTGATTTGATAAAACTTCTCGGTTTTTGTTCGCTTTCTAACCTTTCCTTTGGATAAATAGAAGTGCGGTGGCGACTCGAATTGTATGATTTACATTTGATTTAGTCAATAAATCTAAAGGTAGCGAATACCCCGCTACACATGGCAGTTAATCTCTTCTCTTCAATCAAATTCAACTGATCAAACCTGGTCTGACACCATTCAGCCTCAGTCAACTTGGCTTCCATGAGCACACGCAATGAAGGAATCTCAACCTCTACCGGGAGCACTGCTTCCATACCATATACACGAGAGGAAGGGGTTGCCCCAGTTGAAGTGCGAACAGATGTACGATACCCATGTAAAGCAAATGGGACCATCTCATGCCAATCCTTATATGTGACAACCATCTTCTAGATAATCTTCTTGATGTTCTTATTCGCAGCTTCAACAACCCCATTCATCTTGGGTCTGTAGGAAGAAGAATTATGATATGGAATCTTGAAGTCTTTACAAAGAGCTTCCACCATATTGTTATTCAAGTTCGGTCCATTATTAGTAATGATCTTACTTGTCACACCATAACAACATATAATTTGATTCTTGATAAACCTCACAACAACTTGCTTGGTTACATTTGCATACGATGCCGCTTCAACCCATTTTGTGAAGTAGTCAATTGCCACTAAAATGAAGCGATGTCTATTCGAAGCTTTGGGCTCAATCATCCTAATCATATCAATTCCCCACATGGAGAAGGGCCATGGGGAAGAGATAACATTCAATAGTGTCGGAGGAACATGAATCTTATCAGCATAAATTTGACACTTGTGGCATTTCTTCACAAACTTGCAACTGTCAGATTCCATTGTTAGCCAATAGTAACCTGCTCGCAACATCTTCTTCGCCATTGCATGTCCATTGGAATGAGTACCAAAGGAACCTTCATGCACTTCAGTCATCAACAAGTCTGCTTCGTGTCTATCCACGCATCTGAGCAAAACCATGTCGAAGTTTCTCTTGTATAGTATATCACCATTCAAGTAGAAATTACCGGCTAATCTTTTCAAAGTCTTCTTATCTTTCAAAGATGCCCCAGACGGGTAAATCTGACTTTGGAGGAAACATTTGATGTCGTAATACCATAACTTCTCGTCTTTAATCTCTTCAACAACAACCACATGAGCTTGCCTATCAAGACGCATCACAGATAAATTGGGAAACTCATTCCAATATTTCACTACAATCATTGATGCCAACGTTGCAATAGCATCTGCCATCCGGTTCTCATCCCGAGGGATATGATGAAACTCAACCTTTGTAAAGAAAGTTGAAATCCTCTTCGCATAATCTATATATGGTATCAAACCGGGTTGATTTGTCTCCCATTCTCCTTTGATCTGATTCACAACCAAAGCCGAATCACCGAAGACATCCAAATACTTGATTCTAAGATTCATGGCCTCTTCAAGCCCCATAACGCAAGCTTCATATTCTGCCATGTTGTTTGTACACTTGAAAGTCAATCTAGCTGTAAATGGTAGATGCGTGCCTTGAGGAGTAATAATCACTGCCCCATTATCATTTCCATATTGATTAACAGCTCTATCAAATACCATGCCCCAACGGGAACCAGGTTCTGGCCCTTCTTCTAGCAATGGTTCATCACAATCTTTCATTTTCAAGTACAAAATCTCTTCATCAGGAAAGTCATACTGCATTGACTGGTAATCTTCAATTGGTTGGTGAGCCAAATGGTCAGCCAAGATACTACCTTTGATCGCCTTCTGAGATTGGTATTCGATATCATACTCTGATAACAACATCTGCCAACGGGCAATCCTCCCAGTTAAAGCAGGCTTCTCAAATATATACTTGATTGGATCCATTTTGGATATCAACCAAGTGGTATGATTCAACATATACTGTCGTAGACGCTTAGCAGCCCAAGCCAATGCGTAACAAGTTTTCTCAAGCATAAAATACCAAGTCTCACAGTCGGTGAACTTCTTACTGAGGTAGTAAATTGCAAATTCTTTCTTTCCAGTCTCATCTTGCTGGCAAAGAACACAACCCATACTATCTTATAGCACAATCAAATACATGATCAATTGTCTTTCTTCAACAGGTGGAGACAAAATCGGAGGTTCAAGCAAATATTCCTTGATACTATCAAAAGCTTTCTGGCAATCTTCGGTCCAATCACAAGACTGATCTTTCTGAAGAAGCTTGAATATAGGCGCACATGTGGCAATCATGTGGGAAATGAATCTGGAAAACAAATTTAAGCGGCCGAGAAAACCTCTGACTTGCTTCTCAGTTTTGGGTGCAGGCATCTCTTGTATTTCTTTGACCTTGGTAGTATCAACTTCAATACCCTTCTCACTAACAATAAATCGCAACAACTTACTAGAGCGAACACCAAAAGTACACTTATTGGGATTCAAGCGGAGTTTATACTTCCTCAAACACTGGAATAACTTCAACAAATGCTCAACATGTTCCTCTTCATCAATTGATTTAGCAATCATGTCATTGACATAAACTTCAATCTCTTTATGCATCATATCATGAAAAAGAGTAGTCATTGCTCTCTGGTAAGTTGCACCATCATTCTTTAGACCGAAAGGCGTCACTCTATAACAGAATTTTCCCCAGGGTGTAATGAATGTGGTCTTCTCCATATCCTCGGGTGCCATCTTAATCTGATTATATCCGGAAAATCCATCCATAAACGAAAAGACTTTGAATTTAGCAGTATTGTCTACTTACATATCAATGTGTGGCAGAGGGAAATCACCTTTTGGACGAGCTTTATTCAAATCTCTATAATCGACACACATGCGGACTTTTCCATCTTTCTTCGGCACAGGCACAATATTGGCCACCCATTGCGGATACTCAGTAGTTACAAGGAAACCGACATCAATCTGCTTCTGAACTTCCTCTTTGATCTTCACACCCATATCAGGATGCGTTCTTCTCAACTTTTGCTTGACTGTCGGGCATTCTGGCTTCAACAACAATCTATGCTCCACAATCTCAGAATCCAACCCAGGCATGTCTTGATAGGACCAAGCAAACACATCTGAATATTCTCAAAGAAGATCAATCAACCCCTTCTTAGCATCTGGACACAGTCGAGACCCAATCTTGACTTCCTTCACATCATCTTCGGAACCCAAGTCGACTAGCTCAATCTGCTCTTCAAACGACTGAATAATCTTTTCATCTTGCTCAAGAAGACGAGATAATTCCTCACTTACTTCCATATCACTTTCCTCCTCGGCCTTAAACATAGGGAGTTCATAATTTGGAGAAGGAGAAGGATCATTGTATTCAATGGGGTTAGGAACCAACTTGCATAATGATTTGATATTTTGATTTTAGAGAAGTGAATTTGTGACCAAATATTATGCAGATGGACAATTATATTGTTTATTTATGTTTTTTGTGATTACCATTTTCAGAATAAAGCAAAAAGTGAAAACAAACATCAAAGATGTGGATGAATAAAATTAATTTTATTGATGATCAATTTAAAATGCCCAACAATGTTCACTTATCCCTTAGGCATAGGAGAAGGATTTTAAAATATAAAACCAATTACTTAGATAGATGAAAAATAACAGGAATATCAACGGCAGTCCAATTGTTACATGTCCTTCCATGCGTTACAAAGTTGGTGCAGTCTTCTTCTTCACTATCCTCTAGCACGGTAGCTAAGTGTTGTTCATTGTCATGAATGAACCCTCCGCTACGGAAGATAAGTTACATATCTTCAGATCTAGCAGATGACGAGCCTTTATGGAACCCTAAACCAGTTCTTCCTCTGTTGTCGGAGACCTCTAGCACACGCCCCCATTGATCAACAACCCCCTCTTCAACAATCTTTTGAGCATCTTTCAACGAGGATATAGGTGCCCCAACTCTCTTCTCAACAGCAATAGATAAGGCTTGGAACGAAGTCCCAACCTCATCCTCAGCTTCAACATACGAGAAAGATGACAGATGGCTAACCAACAATGCCTTCTCTCCTCCAACAATCACTAGCTTGCCATTCTTGACAAATTTGAGCTTCTGGTGCAGAGTGGAGGTAACAACTCCTGCCTCATGAATCCATGGCCTTCCCAATAAACAACTGTAGGTCGGGTGGATATCCATTACTTGGAAAGTAATATGAAAATCACTCGAACCTATCTTAACTGGAAGATTCACTTCACCAATAACCGTCTTGCGCGATCCATCAAAGGCCTTAACAATCACCCCACTATACCTCATGGGAGCTCCTTGGTAATATAACTATGACAAAGTTGACTTCAGAAGCACATTGAGTGACGAACCGGTGTCAACAAGCACATTTGACAAAGCATCTTCCTTACAGTTCATTGAAATATGTAAAGCCATATTATGATTTCTTCCCTCCCTAGGGAGTTTTTCGTCGCAAAAGCTCAGATTATTGCATGAAGTGATGTTAGCCACAATGTGATCAAACTGATCCACAATAACATCTTGCTCCACATACGCCTGTTCAAGAACTCTCTGCAGTGTTTCTCTGTGCGCTTCATAATTCAAAAGCAGAGACAACACGGAAATCTTTGAGGGAGTCTAGAGCAGCTGCTCAACCACATTAAATTCACTCCTTTTGATCAGTCGGAGTACCTCATCATCATCATCATTGGTTTTCAAGTTGTTGGATTCACCAGACTTATCCTTCGAACAACCAACCAGATCTACATTAGGTACCTCCATCTTCTGACCAACCACTGTTTCCTCTGGGACCACGGGCCCAAACACTCGACCACGGCGGGTCGCATTCGTAACATCAGCAATGCTCACCACTAAACTGGTCGTAGGTAACGGGACCTCTTGAAAATTCTTCACCATTGTAGCATTATACTGATATGGTACAACCTTATCAGATGCATACGGAATTGGGCCCGCTAACCGTATTACTAACGGCGATACTGATCTTTGACTGACGTTCTTGCTACTGCTGCTATCATACTGGATTACCAACCTCTCTTGTTGCTTGAAAACGGGCACTATGACATTGACGTCGTCATCTGCATGACAGGATTGAACAATCTGAATCATGCCTTCATCCATAAATTGCTGGATGTCCCTTTTCACTACATCACACACTCTTGGGTTCACACTACACACAACACAACCATCATGGTCATGTTCACAGTCACTCACCATACAGATGTCCTTGTGCATCTGCACTAAAGATCTTTGGATAAACCGGACATAAAAAACCTTGAATTCACCAGGACAATCGTCCACCATATTCATTGAAGGATTCCCATGAGCGGGCAAAGGGTTAACTTTCACATTAGGCGTGCGGTCCTCAAAGGACACCATACCACTCTTCATAAGCTTTTGCACCTCATACTTCAATGGATAACAGTTTTCAATATCATGCCCAGGTGCACCCTGATGAAAAGCACAATGAAGTTTAGGTTTATACCACCAAGGAAGTGGTTCTGGGATTTGTGGTGGATTCCTCGGTTGAATCAAGTTCTTGAGAACCAACGAGGGATATAACTCTGCATACGACATAGGAATCGGGTCAAAAGAGACCTTCTTCCTCTCGAAATTCTGCTGCTGATGATGATTGTTGTTGGTATTGTTTTTGTTGTAGGTGTTTGTTCTTTGTTGCGGTTGTTGTTGTTGATGTTGATTTTGTTGTTGTTGTTGAATTAGTGTTGTTTGCTGATTAGAAACTACCGGAATAACGGAAGATACTTGATGATGATGATGTTGACAGGGTGGTGGATTTCTTTTGATTTGAGGCCTACTCTACCTCCCACTGGAAATTGCATTTTCTTCACTATCCTTTTTCTTGCTAAAACCACTGCCATACCTCTTACTCGTTGACGCCTCATCTTTTGACAAACATCCTTCAAGGACCCCCTCTTCAAGTCTCATCCCCATATTTACCATTTCGGTAAAATCATTGGGGGAACTAGCGATCATGCGTTCATAATAAAATGAACTCAGGGTTTTTAAAAAGATTTTTGTCATCTCTCTCTCCTCCAAAAGAGGAGTGATCTAGGCAACCAACTCCCTCCATCGCTGCGCATACTCCTTGAATGTCTCCTTGTCTTTCTGAGACATGGACCTCAACTGGTCTCTATCTGGCACCATATCCACATTGTACTTGTATTGCTTCACAAAAGCCTATCCCAGGTCATTGAAAGTGTGGAGGCTTGCACTATCCAACCCCATATACCAACGGAGTGCAGCCCAGTCAGGCTATCCTAGAAGTAGTGAATCAACAATTGGTCATTATCTGTCTGGGTTGACATCTTGCGGGCATACATCACAAGATGACTGAGTGGACAAGAATTCCCCTTATATTTTTCAAAGTCAAGCACTTTGAATTTCTCCGGGATTTTAACATTGGGTACCAAGCACAATTCAGCAACACTCTTCCCAAATAGATCTTTACCTCTCAGCGTCTTCAGTTCCTTGCGCAGCTCAAGGAATTGGTCTTTCATATCGCCCATCTTCTCATAAACATCCGGACCTTCAGATGGCTCGGAATGATAGATGGTGTCCTCTACGCGAGGCAAGGTGTGCACAACGGGAGGTGGCACGGACATGACCGGGCTAGATGCCGACATGGAAGCAAAAGTAGGCGCAAAGCCTTTTGGCACAA
Organism: Lathyrus oleraceus; assembly: GCF_024323335.1. Taxonomy (NCBI): domain Eukaryota; kingdom Viridiplantae; phylum Streptophyta; class Magnoliopsida; order Fabales; family Fabaceae; genus Lathyrus; species Lathyrus oleraceus. The sequence goes on from NC_066583.1 coordinate 212,370,146, forward strand.
AATTGGGCGGCATTCCCCACGGGAATCCGGCAGGCAAGTTCGGTGCGAAGTGGGCGGTGGCAGAAAGCACGGTAGAGGTAACAACTTCTGAAGTAACAATCATCGCGGGAGGATTTGCAGGTGTTGGAGAAGCTTGACTCTGAGCAGCAAGAACTGACTCCATCATGGTAGTCAATCGGGCGATCTCGTCCTTCAGCTCTCTGTTCTCTTGCTCTAAGTGCTTCATAATTTTCCGATGATTGACTCTGGTATCGTACCGATGAGTCAGCTTGGCTAAAGCACAGAAGAACATCAATCAGACACCTAGCAAAAACATGCTTATGCAAATGATGCATGAAATGCAATGCTTGATTATTTTTTATGTCCAAGGAACTTACTATATCATTTGCAAATATATATTTAAATGGCAATTGTAACAGTTTGATATGACCAAAAATCTCTTTTTATTTATATAAATTGGAAGGATTACACTGAGTACAATTTCAGAAACCAAAATAAAAAGATACAAGAAAAGAGGAGACTAGTCATCCTAAGGATCCCTAACAATAATGTCAGAAGATCTGGCTGAAGGCGCGTACTTCCTTCGAATGCGACGGATCTCGGTCTCAAAAGAAGCCTTCATCCGAGTCTTCTCGAGGACAAGCTGGTCAACAATCTTTTTCCAAGCAACGGAAGGCTGAGGCATGCTAGAAGATGAAACCTCTGGCTCTCTCTGTCTCTTCATCACTCGATCTTCAAGTAGCTCAATCGGTGCATCTTCGTCCTTAGACTCCAATTGCAACTCTTCATCTTTCTTGCTCAAAGCACGGAAATGATCTTCCCACATATCTTTCTCTTGCTTCATCTTGGCGAGCGCGTCTTCCTACTCCTCTACATCCTGGTTAGGGAGAGTTAATGGCTTAACCACAACCATAGACATAGGTCTTTCACAAGGATAAGGCATCTTCAACTCCAAAGCTCTCTTCTTCACCCAAATAGTGTAAGCTTCCAAAGCTACACAATTGCGGGGACCAAGCTCAAATCTTCCTTTCCTATGCATATTATGCCAAGCATGCACAATCTTCTACTTCAAATGTTGGGGATCTTTACCCTCTTAATAGAAAAGACCTTCTAACAACATGTTATTAGGTTTGTCTCTCAAGGGGAACCCAAGTTGACGACGAGCCAAAGCAAGGTTATAGCTAATTCCTCCTTGTGTACCAATAAGAAGCACATTAGAGAATTCACCACAACTATCAATAATCTCCAAACTGCTTAAGGACAAATCATGTCAAACAATATCATCATTAGTGAGAGACATAAGTCTCTGAGACCACCTTAGACATTGTTTGTTCTCCACAAAAGCAGGTGTCTGAGGCAAGTGCGAAATAAACCACTTGTACAGAATAGGAATGCAACAGACGATCGTTCCACCACCTTTAGAGTTCCTTAGATGCAAAGAGAAATACATATCACCCAACAAAGTAGGCACAAGATTCCCAATCAAGAAAAGTCTAATGGCGTTAACATCAACGAAACCATCAATGTTAGGGAACAAAGTTAATCCATAGATGAGTGTCGCGGCGGGATTTTTCACGAGATTAAGCATTGATTGAACTTAACCCGTTTGAAAAATATTTTAAATGCAAGAGTCGCCACCGTCTTTTATTTTATCCAAAAAGAGGAAGGGAAAAATAACGATAAATCCCTTTAGAGTTACGGGTTCGGGGGTTGGTTATGCAAAGGGAAGGTATTAGCACCCTCTACATCTGTGGTACTCCACAGGAACCTTTTTGCTTATGTTTATGTGAATGCTTTGCTTTTTTCGCTTTGATCGTTTGATTGGGGAGATGAGAAAAGAACTTGATTTTATTGTTTTTGGACTCGATAAAGTCGTAGACTTCATGCCTACGTATCTCCAAGGCGCAATGGAGAAATCAGAATCCACGTAGTTCTCCCAAAAGAAAAGGGGAAAGTCTGTTTTGTTGATTTTAGATTGGCGTGTCTAGACCCTAAAGAAATAAATAAATGGGATCATTACAGGAAAGCCCAAGAGTAAGCTTATGAGTGTGTGAAAGGGGTTTCTTAAACGGCGACCGTTGGAATCGCATCGGGTTTCTCTTTTTTGGATTTTTCGATTTTTTAACATAAAACGTGAACAATACGATTAAACACACAATACAGAAAATAAAAAATGCGAGAAAGTAAATTATTACAACACAGTTAGCTATGAATAGTTAGTATTACGAATAGTTAGTGGAGTTAATCGAGCTGAAACTGAAACGAAACGGTTAATAACAACATAAACAAATATAAAAAACAATATAAACATTTACTTTAGACAAAATAAACATTTGATATAAATAAACATTTAAACAAATAATTAATTTAACTAACATTTAAATAAAACATATATGCAAAATAATAATAAAAGATAAACAATATTTAGTAAACAAAAGTAATATATATATATATATATATATATATATATATATATATATATATATATATATATATATATATATATATATATATATATATATATATATATATATATATATATATATATATATATATATATATATATATATATATATATTTATTTATTTTTAGACAATAAATATATAGTAGACAAAAATAATATATATGTACATTTAGACAAATAATATATAATAGACAAAATAATATATATATATATATATATATATATATATATATATATATATATATATATATATATATATATATATAGACAAATAATATATAATAGACAAAGATAATATATATATATATATATATATATATATATATATATATATATATATATATATATATATATATATATATATATATATATATATATATATATATATATATATATATATATATATATATTTAGATAAATAATATATTAAAACACATGTCGGCAAGCCGAAACTTTGCCGATTTCAGAGATAAGTGAAGAATATTACCTTGTGTGAAGAGGATGAACTTCTGATCGTCCAAATGATCGACCGAAAGCTGGAAACCGTCACCGACGCAGTGCTGGTTGCCTTCGTGAGTACCTGACTTCAACGTCGCTTTTGATCGGTGAAACGACGCCGGAATGAAATGAACCTTGGATATTTGTGACCTGGACTCAACGAACTTCAAAGATATGAAATCGGTTTTGTGTTTCGGTGAATAATCGGGACGATTTTGGGTTACCGAAAATGAAGAACAAGTGAAATACGGTAATGCTTTTGGAAAAATATTTCTTTTCAATTCTCTGTTTCTCTCACCACACGTTTTTTCCTTACTGATCCACTCTTCTCTTTTTTTCTTTTTCTTACTAACCACATCTATATATATATATTTAGATTACTTAAACAATAAGAAATCTGAAAAATATCTAACATAAATTAATAATATATATTTAGATTACTTAAACAATAAGAAACCTAAAAAATATCTAACATAAATTAATAATATATATTTAGATTACTTAAACAATAAGAAACCTAAAAAATATCTAACAAAAATTAATAATATATATTTAGATTACTTAAACAATAAGAAACCTAAAAAATATCTAACATAAATTAATAATATATATTTAGATTACTTAAACAATAAGAAACCTAAAAAATATCTAACATAAATTAATAATATATATTATATTTATATAATAATAATAATAATAATAATAAACTAATATAATATTAATCCTAATTAAATAAACTAATTAACAACTAAACACAATTAATATTAAGCATAAATAATATTAAACGGCACACGATTAAAATACGATAAAATCGAGCGACACGAACGCGATAAAAACGATGACAATTTGCACAGCAAAACAGACAAATTGATAAAACCAATAAACCAGTAAACCGGTAAACCAGTAAAATCAACAACACGACTCAAACAGACTCGATTAAATCACACGGCACAACACGTAATTAAATAAACAACCCTAGGCAATAATAAAATCAACACGACATCACGAAAACGCTGACAAACACAATCACAAATAATCGGACAATACGAAAACTCTAATATATTCGAAATACAGTCAAAATATCGACAAACAAACAATTAAAAAAAACGCACAAAACCTAATCGAAGCGATGCCACGCACAAAAGAGATAAGCGAGATAAATACGAGGCAACGATATCGGCCAGGTTTTGCTAAAACAACGAAATACAACACGGTAAGCAACGAAAACACACAAAACCTAATCAAACCAGTTGTCACGCGAAGTTTAAGAAATTGAGATGAATACGAGACAACGAGATTAATCAAGATGTGGTCAACAAAGCCAAAGTCAAATTTTGGGGTGCGACAGATGCCCCTATTTAATTAACTTAGGCCAGATTGCCGGAGGCTATCGAATGGCGTAAGGTAATTAAATATGACAAACGCCCCCAAAATTTGGCTCACTATGCATGATGCAAAAGACAGACAGACACAGAGACACAGGAGTGCAAACTCTACTGGGGAAGGACATACACCGACTCAATGCATGAAGGTAAACACTGAGAACACTCAGCTGGGGAAGATTCACTACCTATTCATAGATGGAAAATAGGAGGAAAAGAGATATCGACTCAATGCATGACGATACATCACTATCTCATAGATGAAAGTGGGAAAAAATCAATATAACAAGAGTACTGATGTGACAGTACATTACCAACTCAAAGATGGAGGTAACAGAAAAGATAAATACCAACTCAAGGATGAAGGTATAACAAGGGCATAATAAGAATCGAACTACGTTGACTCATGGTTGACAGCTCACTACCCACTCATTGATGAGGTAAACAGGACATGCCAACTCAAAGTTGAAGGCAAGCTTCAAAAGATTGATAATAACACTGCTAGGGAAATCAAATTCCAACTCATTGATGATGGTGTAGATGAAGAATCAGATCTAAGGATCATTGTGCAGACTTACAGTTGAATGCACACTACCAACTCATTGATGAGGTAGATAGAGAAATGCCGACTCAAAGTTGAAGGCAACCACCGATTCATTGACAAAGGTGTTTAAAAGAATTTAGAACATATTTTCCTGGAGATGTTTATCATTACCGACTCAAAGATGACGGTGGAAGGACAAAATGTACCTAACTCATAGATGAAGGTACTCCATCCACTCAAAGACGAAGATGGAATCAGAAGTTATCTGTGCAGACTCAAAGATGAAAGCACACTATCAGTTCAACAAGGATCAAACATACCCTACTCATAGATGAAGGTACTCCATCAACTCAAAGACGAAGATGGAATCACAGGAAAATGTGCGAACTCAAAGATGTATGCATACTACCAGCTCATAGATGAGGGCTCACTATGTACCTAAATCATAGATGAAGGTACTCCATCAACTCAAAGACGGAGATGGAAACATAAGAAAATTGTGCTGACTCAAAGACGAAAGCACGTTACCAGCTCAAAGATGAAGGTAACAGGATAAAGTGTACCTAACTCATAGATGAAGGCATTCCATCAACTCAAAGACGAAGATGGAATCAAAAGAAACCTGTGCAAGCTCAAAGATGAATGCACACTACCAGCTCATAGATGACGGTACTTCACCAACTCAAAGACGAAGGTGGAATCAAAAGAAATCTTGCTAACTCAAAGATGAATGCATATTACCAGCTCAAAGTTGCAGGTACTTCACCAACTCAAAGACGAAGGTGGAATCAAAAGGAATCTGTGCTAAACTCAAAGACGAAAGCACGCTACCAGCTCAAAGTTGCAGGTAGAACCATGGAACTTTCTGTGAGGATGTTATCAACTCATAGATGGAGATAGTAATTAATTTATCCGAGGGATAACAAAGGTTACCACTCATGGATGTAGGTAACTCAAGTTTGTAACGGGTACCAACTCAAAGATGAAGGTATAAAGGACTTGGACACAATATCTGTCATGTCTGTTTTACTGAATGAGAGTCACAAAGACTATATTGTTGCCTTCTTTTACTGGCAATTTCTGAGCTTTATCTGGAGACACGAGGTTCAAACTAGGATAGAACTAGAATGAAACGGTCAAACAAGACTTCAACTGAAGAGGAATGAACTCATCAGGATTTACAACTAAAACAACCATCTTCCACGAGGCATAGATCTCTGTGGGGAACATGACCAATAAAAGGTATTTTGCTGCTTATGAGGATACTCTATATGGAGAGATTGACTCAACCCACAATATAAACAAGGAAACAAGGTGCATATGAATGCAAGCATGATATGTCATAGATATGCATGAATATTTAGTAATGAATGCATGATGGACAGACAAAACTAGGAATAACTAAAAATGTTAACAGCTGCATAAGGACTTGCTGGAGATTTGCACTGAGACTCGCTAGGGAGTAGTATAAAGACTTGTTGGGGAATTGGTACAAGAGCACCATATCCAGGTTTCTTTAAAAGTCTGTCTCTGCTGAGGATTCCGTAGAAGAATGGAGATGCCTTCTACTTCAAAAATGCAGGAGATTCCCTGTGGTTCTTGAATTTGTGAGGTATATGAGGATTGGACCTTTCTGAGGACTCCGCTGGGGATACAAGGTGTTATCCTCTGGAAATAAGATGATATTGTAAGAGAAGTCCTGCAATTCTTGAATTTGCTGATAATGCAGAAGGGATTATTCTTCTGGAAGACTCCGCTGGGGATAGGTGGTATCTTTCCAGGGAATAAGAATATAGGGGAAATCTATCCTTGATTTTTTTGCTTTAATTATCATGGAGACTTTCTGTATCTGAAGACTCTGCAGGGGATTATGGTGTCTGATATCTGGTTACGAGATCTTTCCTCTAGGAGACTCTGCCGGGGAACAGTGATGTCTGACCTTTGAATATAAATGAGAATTTAGGAGAAATCCTGCAATTCTTGAATTTGCTTAAAATGCATAACACACTCTTCTTTACTATAAAACATTACTGAGGATGAGACATATCCTTCTATTGAATGGACAGAGAACAACAGGAGATTCCCTGTAGTTTCTGAATATCAACTTTCTTCACTTGCTGAGGGATGGAGACCTTTGTATTACTCCTGCTCAGGGAAATCAAATCTTCCTTCTCATCCTCTGCTGGGGACATTGCTGATCCCGCCTTAATAAATTACTGGGGAAATACCTGTAGTAATCCCATAGGCCAAATCTGTAACTTAAAACCTGGATCAAAGTCTTCATGATCAATTAACCGGGGAGTCTTCATGATCAATTAAACTGGGGAGTCTTCATGATCAATTAACTGGGGAGTCTTCATGCCCCAAGTGAAGGGAAGAAACTTCTTGAAATATTTCTTGCATGATCTCTTGAGGAAAACTAGGAAGCATAGCTGGGGATATCCAGAATCAAAACCTCTGCTGGAGAAATATTACTGCCAAGACACCTATGGAGATTTTTTCATCATATACATATAAGGATAGTAATATGAGCATGTCTAGTTGGAATCACATGATTTCAGAATTACTGGGACCACATGTCTCAATCCTTTTATTGATGTCCACAAATCAAAATAAATAATCTTTATATTTTTCAAAAACTGTTTTTAATTCAAAACTTTTGTTTCAAAACATATCTGTCAAAGTAAAAGAACTTTCGTAAATTGAAATGAAAATTAAGAGTGCCAAGAAATATAGAAAGGCTCAAATTGATTTGATAGGATGGTAATCAGCCAACAGCGTGATTCCATAGATCTTTACAAATTGGAAAATGGTAATTTCGTGGAAAAAGGGTACGTTGAACTACAATGACATCATTCTCTCTTCCACTTTTGACCTGTATTGCAGCCCTGAGAAAGTTGGAGAACTGTTGAAAATATTCTGATACTTCAATGATCTTATCTCTGTTATGCAGTTACTTGCCTGAAATCCCTAACTTTTGCCTAGATTGCCCTTTCGGGTTTTCAATCTACCGGGATAATATTCTCTTTGTTTTTTTATGTCTCTAATTTTTGCTTGGACCGCCCTTTCAGGTTTTCAGTCCACCGAGACGCTCATTTTTGCCTAAGCCGCCCTTTCGGGTTTTCAACTTAGCGAGCTGTTCTTTTCATTTTTTAGGCGAAGTATTTCTTGACTGCATCTGTATTCACGGGACGTGGAAGCTCTTCACCATCCATGTTTGTAAGAATTAAAGCACCGCCTGAGAAGGCTTTCTTGACAACATAGGGTCCTTCATAGTTATGAGTCCACTTGCCCCTAGAATCATTGTGAAATAGTATCATCTTCTTAAGCACAAGGTCACCCTCTTTGAATTCTCTCGGCTTAACCTTCCTATCAAATGCCTGCTTCATTCTCTTTTGATATAACTGTCCATGGCACAAGGCAGTCATTCTTTTTTCTTCAATCAAATTCAACTGATCGTATCTGCTTTGACACCATTCAGCCTCTGACAACTGAGTTTCCATTAGTATCCTCATTGATGGAATTTCAACCTCTATCGGTAACACAGCTTCCATACCGTATACAAGTGAAAATGGGGTTGCCCCAGTTGAAGTACGGACTGATGTTCTATATCCGTGTAGTGCAAAAGGCAGCATTTCATGCCAATCTTTGTAGGTAACAACCATCTTTTGAATGATCTTCTTGATATTCTTATTTGCAGCTTCAACTGCCCCATTCATCTTGGGACGGTAAGGAGAAGAGTTGTGATGCTCGATCCTGAAACTTTCACATAATTCATCCATCATTTTGTTGTTCAGATTGGAGCCATTGTCAGTGATGATCTTGTTTGGAATGCCATATCGGCAAATGAGATTATTTTTGATGAATTTGACCACCACTTGCTTTGTCACCTTTGCATACGAAGCTGCTTCCACCCATTTGGTGAAGTAATCAATTGCCACGAGAATGAAACGGTGTCCGTTGGAAGCTTTGGGTTCAATCATACCGATCATGTCAATGCCCCACATTGAGAATGGCCAAGGAGCAGAAATCACATTCAAAAAGGTTGGTGGTACATGAACCTTATCAGCGTAGATCTGACATTTGTGACACTTCTTTACAAATTTGCAGCAATCTGATTCCATGGTCAACCAGTAGTAACCAGCTCTCAACATCTTTCTTGACATAGAGTGGCCGTTTGCATGAGTACCAAAGGACCCTTCGTGAACTTCTTTCATCAACATTTCTGCTTCCTTTTTGTCAACACATCTGAGTAAGACCATGTCATAATTCCTCTTATAGAGCACATTCTGATTAAGGAAGAAACTGCCTGACAATCTTCTCAAAGTCTTTTTATCTTTTTCTGTTGCTCCAAGAGGATACTCCTGAGTCTGAAGGAAATGCTTGATATCGTGGTACCATGGTTTATCATCAAAACTGGCCTCAGCTGTAAACACATGTGCTGGTCTATCAAGTCGCTTGATCACAATTCTGGGTACTTCGTTTGGAAAACCCATTTGATACATTGAAGACAACGTAGCTAGAGCATCCGCCATATGATTCTCATCCCGAGGAATGTGATGCAATTCAACCTTGGTGAAGAAAGTCAACAATCTTCTTGCATAGTCTTTGTATGGGATCAAGCCAGGGTGGCGTGTTTCCCATTCTCCTTTGATCTGATTGATAACTAACGCTGAGTCACCATAAACAGTAAGATTTTTGATGCGGAGGTCAATGGCTTCTTCAAGACCCATGATATAGGCTTCATATTCAGCAATGTTGTTTGTACATTCAAAGCAAATTCTTGCCGTGAAAGGAATATGAGAACCTTCTGGAGTGATAATGACTGCACCTACTCCATGTCCATAAACGTTGGAAGCTCCATCAAATACTAAACCCCATTGAGAATCTGGTTCAGGCCCTTCTTCAGGAAGTGGCTCTTTACAATCTCTGGATTTTAGGAACATGACATCTTCATCAGGAAACTCATCCTCATTATCATCGTGATCTTCAACGGGTTGGTGAGCAAGGTACTCAGCCAACACACTGCTCTTGATAGCTTTCTGGGTATGATACTCAATGTCGTATTCTGATAACAGCATCTGCCATCTTGCAATCTTACCAGTGAGTGCAGGCTTCTCAAAAATGTACTTGATTGGATCCATTTTGGATATCAACCAAGTGGTGTGACTTAACATATACTGCCTCAATCTCTTAGCAGCCCAAGCCAATGCACAACATGTCTTCTCGAGTAAGGAGTATCGTGATTCACAGTCAGTAAATTTCTTGCTTAAGTAGTAAATGGCATGCTCTTTCTTTCCAGTTTCGTCTTGTTGACCCAGAATACAGCCCATAGAATTCTCAAGCACTGTCAAATACATAACCAACGGTCTTCCAGCAACAGGTGGTAACAAGATAGGAGGCTCCATGAGGTACTCTTTGATACTGTCAAATGCTTTCTGACAATCCTCTGTCCAAACACAATTCTGACTCTTTCTCAGCAATTTGAAGATAGGTTCACAAGTGGCAGTCATGTGAGAAATAAACCGGGATATGTAATTCAATCGTCCTAGAAAACCTCTCACTTGCCTTTCTGTTTTTGGTGCGGGCATCTCTTGGATAGCTTTTACTTTATCTGGATCAACTTCAATGCCTTTTTGGCTGACAATGAAGCCCAAGAGTTTACCTGACCTGACGCCAAATGTGCATTTGTTCGGATTGAGGCAAAGACGGAACTTCCTCAATCGTTGAAACAGCTTCAATAGATCCACTAAGTGACCTTCTTCTGAACGAGACTTCGCGATCATGTCATCCACATAAACCTCAATCTCTTTGTGCATCATGTCGTGAAAGAGCGTTGTCATGGCTCGCTGGTAAGTAGCATCTGCGTTCTTCAACCCAAACGGCATCACTTGATAACAGAATGTTCCCCATGGTGTTATGAATGTAGTTTTTTCTATGTCTTCGGGAGCCATTTTGATCTGGTTATACCCGGAGAATCCGTCCATGAAGGAGAATATGTCAAACTTTGCTGTATTGTCTACCAACATGTCAATGTGAGGCAGGGGAAATCATCCTTTGGGCTTGCTCTATTTAAGTCACGATAGTCGACACACATTCGTACCTTCCCGTCCTTCTTAGGAACTGGCACAATATTTGCTATCCACTCTGGATACACTAAAGTGGCAAGAAAACCAGCATCTATTTGCTTCAGAACTTCTTCTTTAATTTTGACGGCCATATCTGGATGTGTTCTTCTTAATTTCTGTTTGACCGGTGGACATTCTGGCTTCAAAGGTAGCTTGTGCTCTACGATGTCAGTGTCGAGACCAGGCATATCTTGATAAGACCAAACAAACACATCTACATACTCTTTCAACAGGCTGATCAATTGCTCCTTGACCTGTGGGGATAACAATGCTCCAATTTTGACTTCTTTCACATTTTCTTCCGAACCCAAGTTGGCTGTTTCCAAAGGCTCCTTGTATGGCTGAATAGTGTCTTCTTCATTTTCAAGCTGGCGGGCGACCTCTTCTGGAATCTCATCCCACTCTTCCTCTTCAGCTTCGAATACAGAATGTTCAAAGTTGGGAGAGGGCATGATGTCATTGTGTTCAACGGGTTTAAGTAACCTGTACAAACAATTGTTTTTAGAGGACTGACCATGACATGCAAAAATGTGTTCTTTTTAAGGTTTTTTTTTGTGTTACCATTTTCCGAAAAAGCTGAAAAGATAAAAGGACACAAGTGTATAGGAACACAAAAGATCTTTTTCATGGATAGTACGTTTTTGACAAAAGTGCCCATTTTACAAAATTAATGCTTCGCGCTTTGGGCTAAAGCGGAAGATTTTTGAAAATTGAAAAGCTTAATTACTTTGATATGTGGACACAATGTGGGATGTCAACTGCGGTCCAGTTCTTCATAACTACTCCAGTCGCCATTCTGTCTTTCCCTCGAAGAGCTTTTATCTCTTTTTGTAATTCCGCAAACTGATCCTGGAATTCATCCATTCTATCATTGAGACCAGGATCCTCACTTGGGGTAGGGCCGTGATAGACAGGTTCTCCTAGGTGAGGAGTATAGTGAACAACGGGAGGCACATTAGTGAAGACATGAGCATTTGGTGGAACGAACTCTTGTTGATATCTATCTTGATTAAGATCCCTGGGTATTTCCCAAGGACGGGATGCTGTGATGGTAACAGAAGTGACTGGGACAGCGTTGATTTCTGAAGCGATGACTGTAGTGACGGGTGCTGCTGTTGTCTGATTCTGAATTTGAGGTTGATTCTGTGCCGAAGTCTGTCCTGAATTATGAACTTGAGCCCTAGCCTGGGTTCCTCTGCTTGTAGACGGGCGGTTAACATTTGGTTGCGCATCTCTGCTGCCTGTGCTTGCGCCTGGATCTGTGCATCTTGTGCTTCGGCAACTTGAGCTTGTGCTGTTTGAAGTTGAGCAGCTTGGGCTGCTTGGTTTGCTATCAATGTCTCGACCATAGCAGAAAGGCGGTCAACCTGAGCTTTCAATTCTCGGTTCTCGTTATCTGTTATCTCCATTCTTCTTTTGTAGTTGGCTCTTGTGTTGTAATTATGCGTCAGCTTGAAATGGATCTGCTGGCGGGAAGCAACTGTTAGAAGACTGGACCAAGACAGACAACCTGTATGCACGTGATGCATGGATATGCAAAATGAATGATTTTCCAAGGAACTCTAAGTGAAGGAAAAGATAGAATTGCAAACATTTTTTATAACAAAACAAAGTTATCAACCCAAAATACAACCAAGAAAATCATTTAAGGACATGTGTCATCAGGACGAGCATAAACAAGTAGGAGTTGTCCTTCAAGTCTCTCAATTCTTTCTTCATAGGCCTTCTGCATAAAAGCTTTCTCCTTCACCAAACTGTCTACAAGACCTTTCCATGCACCTGAGGACTGTGGAATCTGGGAGTAATCTGTTGTGCCTGAGGAAAATAAATCCTCTTGCACCCTTGGACGTTTACCTGCACGATCTTCTCCACTCTGCTCCTTTAACTGTCTCTGAAGTTCTTCATTTTCCATTTCGAGCACCTGGGCCTTATCCTTCCAAGCGTCTCTCTCTTTCTTGACCCTCTCCAAGGTGGCTTGGAGTTCTTCTTTGTCATCTAGCGGAAGGTATGGGGTCTTAAACGGAGCGGGTTTGATAGGATCATGATGTGGATATGGCATTTTCAACTGTATAGCTCTGGCTCTGATCCACTGGAGGTACGGCTCATAGGAGGTACAATCTTTCTTACCCAATTCAAGTCTCCCTTTGCGACAAACACGATGCCAAGCTCTTACTACTCTCTCTTTCATGGTAGGGTCCTCCTCGTTATCCCTCAAGAAAATACCTTCTAAAAGAATGTTAGGAGGCTTGTCCTTCATAGGGTAACCGAGTTGTCTCCTAGCAAGTACTGGATTATAAGAAATGATTCCCTTTGTGCCCATGAGGGGCACATTGGGGAACTCCCCGCAACTATCAATGATCTTCACATCGTCTAAAACTCTACTATACCATGCAATATCTGACTGGGTAAGAGACATAATCCTCTGTGACCACTGAAGTCCTGACTTGCGATCCCAAAAAGTAGCTGACTTAGGAAGATGAGAGACAAACCATTTGTAGAGTAACGGTATACAGCAGACTATGGTTCCTCCTCCTTTCAAAGTACGGTAATGGATGGAATGATAGGTGTCTCCGAGCAAAGTTGGAACAGGATTACCACTTAGGAAGATGCGTATAGCATATGAATCCACAAAACCTTCAATATTAGGAAATAGTAACAAACCGTAGATCAACAAGGCGAACAGATGCTCCACAATAATATCACAACCTTGACTGGCAAAATAAGAAACCTTCCCCATTAAGAACTTGGCAGTGAAACCTGGAAGTCCTCCTTTGGTGGTGAAGTTATTCTTGAATTCTGACTTCTTCATGTACAACACTTTTGCAAGAGAACTGTGCTCGGGTAACTTTTCTGAACCAGAGAAAGGTACTGTATCAACAACTGGGATGTGAAGCAACTGGGCATACTCTTCCAATGTAGGCATGAGTTGATAGTCTGGGAATGTGAAACAGTGATAGACTGGATCATAGAACTGTACTAATGTTTGCAATAACCCTTCTTCCATCCTAAGTGTCAATAAAGATATAAGTGCCCCATATCTGTCTCTGAAACCAATAGGATCTGCGATCGAAGAAACCAGTTTCTTTAGTTCATCTATCTTTGGATTGATGAGATTGTACTTTTTCACACTTCTCTGTCCAAAATCCATGTTTCCTGCAATATTTGCAATCCTCACTTTAAGTTCCTTGGAAAAAGGTTGAAATGATGGGAATGAATGCATGTCATGCATGAATGCAACAAACACAAACATGGTTAAACAATACAAGGCTCAAAGTTCATCACCAGCATGGAGTTTAGGACAACGCCCCAAGATAAGTTCTAAGGTTCACCTGCCAAACGGGTTCTAAAAGTTCCCAAGGTTATGGATCCTTCTTCGGATAATATCGGGTTAAGCAACTGCTCGCTTTCCAATATTATTCTCAAAAGAATCTCGCTTGAGTGTGATATCGCGTATCAACCAAACCAGACTTTTGGTCCGAAGTGGTCACCACATCACATCCTAAGTAAGGCCAAGATGGGGTAAAGGTAGACTAAGGTCCTTGGCTTCACGGGCCCGTCGAAAGCAACAATGCCTCACAAATGACTTGTTTAGCACTATCACCCTCAAAGAGGCCTCCACCAAGCGGACAAAGGCTCAAGTCAACTCGGTAAGGATTGTCTCCTATCAAGTCAACCTGAATTATCATCCATCCTATCTCAAATGTGCCCCAAATCCGGGTATAGGATTTATCACAAGTATCCCCCAAAACCCAAAATAACAAACATTACAAACAATACAATTTAGCAAATATCCACAAAGCAAACATATAAACAAGCAAAGATAGGCTAAACCCTCAAATAAGTTTAATCATTATGTCCCCAGCAGAGTCGCCATTCTGTCGCGGCGGGATTTTTCACGAGATTAAGCATTGATTGAACTTAACCCGTTTGAAAAATATTTTAAATGCAAGAGTCGCCACCGTCTTTTATTTTATCCAAAAAGAGGAAGGGAAAAATAACGATAAATCCCTTTAGAGTTACGGGTTCGGGGGTTGGTTATGCAAAGGGAAGGTATTAGCACCCTCTACATCTGTGGTACTCCACATGAACCTTTTTGCTTATGTTTATGTGAATGCTTTGCTTTTTTCGCTTTGATCGTTTGATTGGGGAGATGAGAAAAGAACTTGATTTTATTGTTTTTGGACTCGATAAAGTCGTAGACTTCATGCCTACGTATCTCCAAGGCGCAATGGAGAAATCAGAATCCACGTAGTTCTCCCAAAAGAAAAGGGGAAAGTCTGTTTTGTTGATTTTAGATTGGCGTGTCTAGACCCTAAAGAAATAAATAAATGGGCTCATTACAGGAAAGCCCAAGAGTAAGCTTATGAGTGTGTGAAAGGGGTTTCTTAAACGGCGACCGTTGGAATCGCATCGGGTTTCTCTTTTTTGGATTTTTCGATTTTTTAACATAAAACGTGAACAATACGATTAAACACACAATACAGAAAATAAAAAATGCGAGAAAGTAAATTATTACAACACAGTTAGCTATGAATAGTTAGTATTACGAATAGTTAGTGGAGTTAATCGAGCTGAAACTGAAACGAAACGGTTAGTAACAACATAAACAAATATAAAAAACAATATAAACATTTACTTTAGACAAAATAAACATTTAATTAAAATAAACATTTAAACAAATAATTAATTTAAATAACATTTAAATAAAACATATATGCAAAATAATAATAAAAGATAAACAATATTTAGTAAACAAAAGTAATATATATATATATATATATAGATATATATATATATATATATATATATATATATATATATAGATATATATATATATATATATATATATATATATATATATAATATATATATTTATTTATTTATTTTTAGACAATAAATATATAGTAGACAAAAATAATATATATGTACATTTAGACAAATAATATATAATAGACAAAAATAATATATATATATATATATATATATATATATATATTATATATATATATATATATATATATATATATATACATTTAGACAAATAATATATAATAGACAAAAATATATATATATATATATATATATATATATATATATATATATATATATATATATATATATATATATATATATATATATATATATATATATATATATATATAATAGACAAATATATATATAGACAATATAATATATATATATATATATATATATATATATATATATATATATATATATATATAATATATATATATATATAATAATTATATATATATATATATATATATATATATATATATTATATATATATATAGACAAAAATAATATATATATATATATATATATATATATATATATATATATATATATATATATATATATATATATATATATATATATATATATATATATATATATATATATATATAGATAGATAGATAGATAGATAAATAATATATTAAAACACATGTCGGCAAACCGGAACTTTGCCGATTTCAGAGATAAGTGAAGAATATTACCTTGTGTGAAGAGGATGAACTTCTGATCGTCCAAATGATCGACCGAAAGTTGGAAACCGTCACCGATGCAGTGCTAGCTGCCTTCGTGAGTACCTGACTTCAACGTCGCTTTTGATCGGTGAAACGACGCCGGAATGAAATGAACCTTGGATATTTGTGACCTGGACTCAACGAACTTCAAAGATATGAAATCGGTTTTGTGTTTCGGTGAATAATCGGGACGATTTTGGGTTACCGAAAATGAAGAACAAGTGAAATACGGTAATGCTTTTGGAAAAATATTTCTTTTCAATTCTCTGTTTCTCTCACCACACGTTTTTTCCTTACTGATCCACTCTTCTCTTTTTTTCTTTTTCTTACTAACCACATCTATATATATATATATTTAGATTACTTAAACAATAAGAAACCTAAAAAATATCTAACATAAATTAATAATATATATTTAGATTACTTAAACAATAAGAAACCTAAAAAATATCTAACATAAATTAATAATATATATTTAGATTACTTAAACAATAAGAAACCTAAAAAATATCTAACATAAATTAATAATATATATTTAGATTACTTAAACAATAAGAAACCTAAAAAATATCTAACATAAATTAATAATATATATTTAGATTACTTAAACAATAAGAAACCTAAAAAATATCTAACATAAATTAATAATATATATTTATATATTATATAATAATAATAATAAACTAATATAATATTAATCCTAATTAAATAAACTAATTAACAACTAAACACAATTAATATTAAGCACAAATAATATTAAACGACACACGATTAAAATACGATAAAATCGAGCGACACGAACGCGATAAAAACGATGACAATTTGCACAGCAAAACAGACAAATTGATAAAACCAATAAACCAGTAAACCGGTAAACCAGTAAAATCAACAACACGACTCAAACAGACTCGATTAAATCACACGGCACAACACGTAATTAAATAAACAACCCTAGGAAATAATAAAATCAACACGACATCACGAAAACGCTGACAAACACAATCACAAATAATCGGACAATACGAAAACTCTAATATATTCGAAATACAATCAAAATACTGACAAAGAAACAATTAAAAAAAACGCACAAAACCTAATCGAAGCGATGCCACGCACAAAAGAGATAAGCGAGATAAATACGAGGCAACGATATCGGCCAGGTTTTGCTAAAACAACGAAATATAACACGGTAAGCAACGAAAACACACAAAACCTAATCAAACCAGTTGTTACGCAAAGTTTAAGAAATTGAGATGAATACGAGACAACGAGATTAATCAAGATGTGGTCAACAAAGCCAAAGTCAAATTTTGGGGTGCGACAATGAGCAACACAAAGATAGCTTCAAAAGCATCCACACTACCAGCTTGAGCAAAAGTGGTAGCTTCATTGATGAGGAAAACAGATGGCAACCCAAATAATCCACCTTTCTTCACCCAATGAGCCTCTATCTCAGACTTTTTCAAGTGAAGAGCTTCAGCAATAATACTAGACATGGGAATCTCCTCCAATCCATTAAAAGGCACTCTACTAGAAACAGGTATCCCCAAAAGATGAGAATACTCCTCCAAGGTAGGCACAAGATGAAAATCTGGGAAAGTGAAACAATGGTAGAGAGGATCATAGAACTACACTAATACACTCAAGAGTCCTTCAACTACATCAACAAACAAGATGGACAAAAGCTTCCCATCTAATACAAAAGATGCTAGCTTCCTTAACTCTTTCAAGTCTGGACATCTGAAACTGTACTTCTTAGTGTTCCTTCGTCCATAATCCATGGTCTAAAAATATTTGCAAATGATACCTTAGTTCCTTGAAATTTTCGTGTGATGAATGTTATGATGCGCATGAATGCATGAATGCAACAATCACAAATAAGGGATCACACACAAGGCAAACAAAGGTCAAGGGATGAATCAAGTCATTGTCAAGATCAATCATCCATTTTGGTGGATTATGGTTTACACCTTATCAACACCCAAGTTCCATTGATATTGGCAAGACTTGATTGGATCAACCAAGAATCAAGGGTTTATTGCAAGTCACGAGCATGGAGTCTGGGTAAGAACCATCCCAAAGGAGTGAACTAAGGATAAAACCTATAGATCATGTTCTAAAAAGTTCCCAGAGTCTGAATTCCATCTATCAGATATTACAGGTTAAGATGACTGACTCATTGACCCATAATATTCTCAAGAGAAACTCGTCTGAGTGTAGTATCGCGTAACAACTGTTATCAAGTCTACACTTGAACAGTTTCCGCACTACGTCCTAAATAGGCCAAGATGGGTTAAATGTTCTAAGGTCCCTAGCTTCTTGGACCCAATTAGAAATAGTAATGCCTAACCATAAATACTTGTGTGACATTTCCAAATCCAAAGGAGTCTCGACTAAGCAGATGGATCTCAAGCCAACTTGTTAAGGACTACTCCACACAAGTTGAACATGACTATACCATCCTCATATCTTAATTACACTCAAGTTCGGGTTAGAACTTATCTCACCACTCAGAGATCACCAAGCACAACAAGCAGATTATATCACACATACATATATACAAACATCACATATATACAAATATATTCACACAAAAAGTAGGCTAAACCCACTGGAGCCTCCATCCCCAGTAGAGTCTCCACTTAATTTTTGTAGCAGGAAATTCATGATCATCAAGCTATTGACAAGCTAGAGATCAATTACAAGAGTTGCCACCGCGCTTTTATTGTTTCCAAGGGAAAAGGGAAAAGTACGAACAAAACCCAAATAGTAAGAAGTTTTCAAATAAAAACTAATAAAAGTCAGAGATCACAGGTAAGGGGGTTGGTTACACAGAGGAAAGGTGTTAGCACCCAAAGTGTCATAGGTACTCCTAGGGAGCCCCTTTTGTATGCATATATATTTTGTACAAAGTGATGTTTACAAACAAATAGAATGGGGGGATGAGAAAAGAATTCATTAATTATATTTTTATGTTTGACAAGACCTTCGATCTTGTGCCTACGTACCAACATAAAAATGAGGAATCAAAACCTCGTAGTTCGTGCTACAAATTTCAAAATGAGTGTGTTTATTTTAACAAAATTTAAGTTTGAAAGGCATAAAGGCCTAAAATGGTTTGAATTGGTTAGTTCTTTTTGGCTTTTTGAAAATTTAAGTCAAGTATAATTAAGTTTATTTATAAGCTTGATTTAAGAAAATAAGTTTGAAAAGGCAATGGCATAAGGCCAAAGTTTCTACCTTTTTGCAAAAGTGGTCAAGGTTTAAAACAATAGTAGTTCACACAAAGAAGATTTTTAAAAATGGAGGGAGAGATTTTGAAATTAAAGAAATGGGGAGAATATGAAGAGACTACCCTATGCACAAAAATTAAAAGTTTAGAGTTGAAAAGATCTGACCAAATGGATAACAATCCAATAGACAAGTATGTCAATAGAAACCCAGAATTCGCTTGGACTTTTAGAATCAAACAGCACACAAATGCACAATTATATCATCTTGAAGAGCAAGGCATCAAATAAAGATGGCCTCATCCAAGCTTATCAACTTCATGATCTTCTTCAAAATGGCCCATGCAATAGATGAATTCCACAAGTTACAGGTTCAAAATAACAGCTTCACAATGATCAAGTTGTAGATGAATCTTAGAGAGATCTTCAAAGATGTATCAGATGGATTCAAATTGCAAGCATTGGGTTCTTCAACAAGTTGGCATTGGCCAAGTCCATTAGCTTAGGGAGGTTGCCTAGATTCTAAGTCCATTTGCTCAAGATCAAACCAACAGTCCACTCAAAAGTTTTTTAGGGTTTTTGTTTTTATTATGTACATTAATGGTCAAATACCACACAAACAAACAAAATAACATCAACAAAATATATCACACAATATGGTCCAAATGGACAAAGTGAATATTACATTAACATAAACAGTTAGAATAATATGTACAATGGCAAATGAAATAAAGTGCTAAAAGTAAATTGCATTAAAGTAAAAGCTTGAAATTAAAATTTAATGGTTAGTAAGTTAGTAGTTAGTTTTGTTTTGCTTTTCATTTCAAGACATTCTTTGGAGAACACTCAACCCACTTATCACAAGCATGGATCCTTGAACAAAAATATCTTCCAAAGGAAGGAAAGAAGGCCAAGTTTCCATACAATACCATGAAAGTGGGGAGACTTACAATCTCACTAACTAGAATGCTTATGTCTTATATGTCACAAATTTAGTGTTATGTTAAGCAATCGTAATTGGACTTATGTAGAAGTCATAACTATTTGAGGCTGGGCAATAGACTTTTGGTGTTAATGCATGTTGGAGACATAGTATTATGAACTATACTCATGAAACATACCACACACAATAAATATGCAAAAGGTGTGGCCTAATCTCATCCATACTCATGTCAATTTTTCAATCAACTAGCATTAGGACTTTGAGATGTCATAGGCCAAATGGAAATGAATGGATGAAGAAGGGGAATTAGATGAAGAGGGAAGGGGATGAATGAGATCACAAATTGGTCAAAGGAGGACTTTTACCAAATTAATATCATTCATTCATTTTGGGAGATGGAATGTACATTCCATCAATCCCCTAAATCCAATGATATTAACTTGACAAAGTCAAATCAACCTTGACCAAGGCCCAACAACAAACAAGCAAACTCAATTAAGTCAATACAAACGGTCAACACAATTTAAATGGCATTTATTCAATTAAAAATAATAAAATAATGCATTAAAATCAAATATGTTTTGTCCAATTCCTAAAATCTCATCAAAACACCAAAGAAATGACCATGAGATTTATCATAGGTCAAACAAGGTCAAAGGACCTTGGAGAAAAAATTTCATAATTTTTGGACATTTAAAAATATTTTTAAACAATTAAAAACAAATGCAAAATCAATTAATTCATGAAAAATATTAATAATGATCCAAAAAATAATTTTAATTCAGAATATGAAAGAGAAAAATATTTGATTTTTTTTTGGTGAAAGTCTCATATTTTTGGATCAATATTAAATTTAATATGAATTATTGAAGAAAATGCAATTAAAATAAAAATTCAGAAATTCTAAATTTTGTGGACCATCAGATCTCCCTCATTAATTGAGGTGGCAGATCTGATGATCCAAAACGCGCGTTCCACATGGATGCTAGTCAACAACGCTACACAATTGGTATTTAAAACAAACACTCAAGATTAAAACGTGGCAAATGGATCCTGTGGTTCAGATGCAAGACACCTCATCGCCGGAGCCAGAGCTCCGGTCATCTTCTCCGGTGGCACTAACCGGACTGGTCAAGATGAACCATCACCAAAAAGAAAAACAAGGACATGATCTTGATGAAAAATTGGCACTGAGCTCGAATCTAACCTCCATTCATTCCGATTCCAAATATATTGAGAGATATGTGGAATTGAAAAATGAGGTACATGAACTGAGTTGCTTCGATTTGGCCTCAAAGCAACACAATCTTCTTGCCTACATTGGTAGAACTTCAGACAACCAAAGAATCAATAGAATTGAGCAAGAATTTGAGAGAATCGAAGAGTTTAAAATTTCTGCAAATTACCTTCAATGGAGGTCTGAACTTGATGGATCTTAAGCTTGCTTGCACTTGGACTCACTCTACTTGCTTGCAGGAAGAGAATGAAGAGGTTTAGAAGCAATGGATTCTTGAAGAATTGAATTCCAAAACAGTGGAGATTCAAGCTCAAATTCAAATGAATTTATCAGGCTTATCCTATGAGAGTGAAGGGTTTTCAATGGGGGATCAAAGCTGGCGCAATGGTGTTGTGAATTCTGAGAAATTGAAGCTCTATTTATAGATGAATCATGTGATATTTGCACACTCACTTTCACTTTCCAAAATTGGCAAATGATGATGCAATGCTGCATGGGCGCGCATAGGCCCATGAAATGATAACTGAAGGTCCAAAATTGCATATCAGATGGTTTGAAGTTAGCTTAGATTGCAAGGTAAATGTACATTGATGCTTGAAGATTGATCCATGCCAAATGGTATCAGCCTGTTTAAGCCATGCGCAACCTATACATTTCTCATCCAAAATGCATGAATTTGAGCTCTTTGGAAAGGTGAGACCAAGAGGAACAAATTTATTGTTTAACACTTTTTCATTTGGAGTTTGGAACTTGGAGAAATTTGAGGTGGAAGTTTGGAAAAATTTGACATATCAAAATTTTTCTAAGTGTCAAGCCATATGTCTCAATATTCCACCTTGCTTAACTTTTTATGGGAGTTTAAATGAGAAAAGTGTATTCATAAAAGTTGTAGATCTCTCAAAGACCTTCAAAATGGTCATCAATTTGATGTCATTTGTATTTGAAATGATATAGTTATGCATTTTTGAAGGTTGGAAAAATCACTTGATCAATGGTATAGGTCAAAAGTGACCTATAATGTAACCTCATATCACATGCTCAAAAAAGTTGAATTAGCTCCCACTCCAAACATCAAAGTTGAATTAGACACATTGAATTTGATTGTGAAACTTGGAAATCTTCCATCTCATAAAAATTGAGTAAGTTATGGCCTTGGAAAGTTGACTTTCAAATTAGGGTTTAGACACAATGACCTATAATGTTTCAACATAGAAAATGATTTTACAAGAAAAACTAGCTCTAGGTATCAACATGAAAGTTGTTTAGAATGTCATTTAGAGTAACGTTGCTCTTGGGATCATTTTCATATGGTGAAAATTGTAGGAGATAGGGTCTAGGGAGACCCAGTTTTGATTAGATGAATTCATCTGGCCAACCACCATCAACCAACTTTAATTTCCAATTCTCTTTACTTTATTGGTTCATGGTAGATCATATATTCATAAGATAATGATATTTGAAGTGTCCCTTGAGAAATTTGATCAATTGGTGAGATAGCTTATTGGAGAAGTTACTCAAGATACCCAGTCAAACTAGGGTCTCCAAGGCAAATCACCCTCAAACTTTTGAAGAAAACTTGATCAATATGACATGTAGAGATCATTGGGACTCATATATGATGATCATAACCATTCTTGAATCAATTATTGGTTATTCTCTTTGTTCATGAGGGTCTCAAATCCTAGATGTGGACTTGATGAATCAATGAGATCATGCCCTTCCTACAAAAGAGTTAGGCAAATGCAAAGACATATTTTTTTGGTATTTTGGTTAGTGAAATGATAAAATACAGGTGTGATATAATCACAAAGTTCTTGGTGATCTCTCCCAAAACAAACCCAATGAAGGAGGGGTAAGGAGAATGCCAAGACATGATCCCAATGCTAATGCTTATGATGGAATTTCATGAGGGATCTTAGGGTCAAAATTGGGGTCTTACACCTTGGGCGTAATTGACCTGATCTAAGTTTGTGTCAGTTAAAGATTACATTAAGCTATCGTGTGTCCTTGGGTTCAACATATCTCGCATCCGGGTTGGATTGCGGTTGCGGTAGCTGTAGGGTTAATTGTTAAACTTTCTACTTTTTGGGCTATAATGTCCATTTTGGCACTCATATGGTCAAGGAAACTAACTTTGTAAATACCTCATTTGGTCTCTTTCCTTTCTATCGATGCTCGTTCCGTTCCCCATTGGTAATGGTTTTGCGCCATATCTTCAATGAGAGCGCAAGCTTTAGGGTATGGTTTGTTCATCATAGCACCACCTGCGGCATCGTCGATGGTCATTTTGGTATTGTAGATGAGCCTGTTATAAAAGGTATGAATTATAAGCCATTGCTCTAACCCACGGTGTAGACAAGCTCTAATAAGTTCTTTGTATCTTTCCCAAGCGTCGAAAAGTGATTCACCCTCTTGTTACGTGAATCTGGTTATTTGGTTTCGTAGGACAACGATTTTACTCAGTGGAAAGTATCTAGAAAGGAATACTTTCTTTAGGTCATTCCAAGTGGTTATAGAGTTTGCTGGAAGGGAATCTAGCCATGATTGGGCTCTATCTCTGAGGGAAAAGGGAAATAGTCTTAGACGTATCGCCTTAGGAGAAGAACCATTTCCTTTTAAGGTATCCCCTATTTGAATAAATACTTTTAGGTATTGGTTTGGGTTTTCCGTAGGAAGACCGACGAACTGGTTCCGTTGTACTAATTGTAACAGAGATGGTTTTAGTTCAAAGTTATGAGCTTCTATGGCAGGGTTTACTATACTAGAGTGGGGCTCTTCACTGAATGGTAACGAGAAATCCTTAAGTGGTCTTTTGTTTTGGTCTTCTGTCATTGCTTTTTTAAGCCTTCAGAATAAAAGACGAGCTCGGGCGTATCTTTCGGGTTCCTCTATTGGATTAACTAGGTTTCCGGTACTGCGAGTTATTCATATTGACCAGCAAAAAGGGACGCCTTAGTCTAGACGGTGTAACAACAGGGTACGAAATTTGACGTAGTTGGTCCCCGACAATGGCGCCAAAAACTTGATGGGTAATATCTGCAAGTATACAGAGTATGTCCAAGTAATATAAAATATTATTGATCCCATAGAGACCAATGTCAATCTATCGATTACTATTGTTACGTTGTATATCTAAGGCTAATCGAAACAGAGTGTAATGTGTACAGGAAATCAAAACAAAGATTGAATTCATAGAAATAATACTGGAATGTGATTCACTTCGATCTAACAATACTCCTATTGTCTAATAGTAACACTTACGGGGCAATGTTTTCTTCTCGAAATACAAGTTAATTAAATAAGAACCGTCGCGTTAGTGTAATTGGAACCGAGTTTTACTCTCTAATTTATACCTTCCATTTGTCACATATGGCCGGTGTTTACCGCGTTAAAGTAGTAAACTCAGTTTTTAAGGAAATAAACTCTTAGCTCAATTAAAAAGTAATTTTGATTTGAAAGTTTGACTTAAAAGGGTTCCAGGCTTTCGCTCGGATAATCGGATCCTAAATCCATAAACGCGTCTGAAAATAGTTTTACAATCGCCTTCTAATAATATCAAAATTTCCTAATTAATTAATAAAGTGCTTTCACTGTTTTTATCAATTAAAAACTAACAAACTTTTATCTACAGTGTCAGACGACTTTCGATCTTACCCGACGTAATCACGACTATTACGTAAATAGAAACACGGTCCCATTTACATAATGGCCAATCAATTTAAGTTTGGAAAATTTGTTTAAAATCAAAATCATCCCCTAAAGTATTTCTACAAAAACAACATATGGAGTACCGTCAAAACGACGGTCCTCACTTCCCAGCACAATAAATTTAGCTGGACATGACTATGGTAAACATTGCATATAATTGATTTGTAGAATAAGTCATTTAGGGATAAAAAACGTGATAAGTGTGTGATCGGTTTCCAAAAGAACGAAAGTGTCACTCTTAAGTTTGGTTCGAAGACAAATCTTTTTGCGGTAAAAGAATTTAAAACAAGTAAATCGTGTGATAAAGTAAACAAAGTAAAACAGAGAAATTATGTAAATAAATTTAAATCGGGACAGGAAAATAAAGAATGTAAAACGGTGCAGGAATTAAAATAAAGTAAAGACAGTGTGATATATAATAAATTGCAAATTGAAATAAAAACCTGCTCCAAATTGGAGACTTGAATTTGGTACAATGCCGGAAAGTAAATCTGACTTGAAGATAAATTTGACAGGAAAGTAAACTTCTATGTTACGGTGCTCCAAAATCTATTACAATAATAGTGTGATAACCTTTCGATGTGACAGATTATCACTGAATACTGAGTCTATGCCTAATGCTGAAACTAAGACTCGATTCCCCAAACTAAGAATCTAATACCTATTTATAGTGTAACCATGCCTTGCGGTCCAAGCAGTCCATTCAAAATTTGTGTGAGAGAATTTCTTTAGTCATGGGAGAGTGCTCTAACTGCCTTGACCGAAAGCTTCCTTTAGGTAGATGGAGCCCGCCATCCCTTACATGGTACCCACCATGTGTGTAACGAGTGGGAGACGTGGCCTTCTGACCGCTGGGACGTGGTCAAACTGTGAAGATGGCGCCCGCCATTTAAACTTGGCGCCCGCCATGTGGGAAAAGAGTGGGAGACGTGGTCTTGTGACTGTTGAGATGTGGTCAAACCATGACACCTCTTGGCGCCCTCATTGGCCAACGCCATGTGGGACGCCATGTGTATATTTTTCACTTAAAATCCCCAATTTTTGCTCTTTCCGTGTCGTTTCTTCGCTGGAGGCTTATTAGGGCACTATTACCTGAAAATGAAACAAAACACAAGCATAATACCAGAAATTGACAAATAAAATACAATAAACATGTGCAATCCGTGCCAAATATGCAGTGTGTTTTGGTGTTATCTCTCACCAAGTCGGAACCAGTTGAATCTGGAACTTTCCTCATAGACAACCTTGAAGGTGTTGCTAAGTCTACAGAAGACCCAATCCATGTTGGAGGAACTGTTCTACAGATAGCATATGCCTTGAAACTCAAAAACCAACTCTCCCACCTAGTTCCGTATTGCGGATTCACCCTCCTCGATATAGGATATTACTTAGACCATGGCCTGGTATGACGAGTGTACTTCAAGATTAATTAGTACAAACTACTCATTAATAATGAGATGGTTCACCACTTTACGTTCCTAACCCTGAGAGAACCAACATCTATAATAGGGAGAATTGAAAATATTATTTGGAAGGCCAAGGAGAAACATCAGCTAGACCCGCCACCCCTCCCACTCCAGAATACCACCCATCACCTCTCTCAGATAGGTCCACTGCGTTTTCCTCCACAGGGCCAACACATAGGCGCAACATTGACTATGAGCTCAATATCATGTGTAGCGGGGTATTCGTTACCATTGGAGATATTGACTAAATCCAAGGTAAATCATACAAAGTCGAGTCGCCACCGCACTTCTATTTATCTAAAGGAATGGTTAGAAAGCGAACAAAAACCTAATAGTTTTAAGGAATGGTTAGAAAGCGAACAAAATATCCTAGGTACTCCTAGGGAGCCCTTTTCACACTTGTTGTAAGGTTGTTGTTTTGTGAAAATTTTATTTGTGCAAACATGATTGAAGAGATGAGAAAAGAATATACAAGTTATTTACATTTTGTGTTTGGATGGATAAACCCATTGCCTACGTACCCTCTTATAAAAGATTAGGATCAAAACCTCGTAGTTTGGGGTAAAAATCTCAAAACAAATTGGTGGATTGATTGGTCCAAAAGCCTTAAGGTCTTTTGTCATCAAAGGGAGAAAACTCAACCTAAAACCACAAATCCACCATGTGAGGATAGCTTCAACATGCTAGTGAGGGGTTAACCCTATAATAAGCATGGAAGACTCATTGTCCATCACTAAGGATATAGGTGAGTATTACATCTACCACAAAGATAACTCAACCCTAATAACTAAAGGTTATGGAAAATTTGATTAAGAAGTGGCTATTGAAACCACAAAAAGACATTTGAATGGGTTATATTTACCAATTAGAAGTATATACAAAAAGGTCAAAGTTGACTTAAAAGTTCAATTCAAAATGAGTATTATGAAAAGAAAGTTTGAAAATCAAAAGCATAAGGCTTAGGTTTCTAATGTTGAAAACAAAGGTCAAATGTTTGCACAAAAAAGGTTTTAGCTTGGGTTAGGGTGGAGAGATGAAGAAGAAAGGCTAAGTCCTAAAGAGAACAAAAAGGTGAGGGATAAGAAATGAAACCACACTAGGAGTTCCTCTCTTGAGATCATATTGATGATCCAAGTAGATCCCATCCTTTGGAATAAGCAAGCACAAAGCATAAGCAATCAAACAAGTCTCATAAGAGATCCTCAATGTATCTTGTATCTTCCACTTAGATGAACATGGTAATGATCTTTCAATTAAGCTCAAATGGAAAACTCCTAGTTCAAGAGCACACACATCAAAAGTTCACAAGCAAACAAACATCACACACTATATCCATACAAAAGACTCAAACAATAGGTGGGCTTTAGTCAAGAGGGGTCATTCAACCTCGACAAACAAGCCAAATTGTAATGGGTAATCTGTAGCTCTTAACCACTAACATTGAACGTTAGAGTGAAGCTGATAAAAATGGTAAATGAGGATGAGACCTCATGCTCTTAACCCTGGCCGGGGTGAGCTCATGACAAAGAAAGTGTGGGGATCCAGAAAGTGGGATCCTATTCCACTTGACAGACACTGGACAAAGATCCTGGGCACATGTTCAGAAGCATCAGTACGTAGTGCGAGCATAAAGAACGACACACTGAATGACGGGGGATTGGCTACTAATCCCTTTTATCCGTCAATTGCCTCTACTCTTGGAGGTCTTATCAAATATCACATGCCTCATCTTGGAGGTCTTTGAGCATAATTTTAAACAAAACACAAACAGAGCCTCTGAAGGAGGACTTGCCAGCAAAATGCCTGCCAAAAACGTGACAGGACTTCAAACTACATGAAGTAAGAAGCTAACTACCTGAGTGGTGTATCAACCACAATCCAATGCTCAAGCAAGAGATAAAGCAAGCAAGCAACTAAGGTACCTGTATAAAGACTAAACAATTAGTACTTCGGTTATTAAACCAACAGACAAACAGTGAAACCACCTAACAGTTACACAATTCAGTGCATAAGTGCCTTAGCACTCAAATAAGCTCATGAGTTCACCACATCAATTAAAAACCTACAAAACAAACATAAGTCAGAACTCAAATGCATTTGCATCTCACAAGATCAATGGTTAGTATCCAAACCTGAAACACAAGACAAAGTTAGTTTATGTGCATTTAAACAACACAACAAAACACCAACAAACAAAGGCATAAGAGATGAATTCAAAACCTAACAAAATAACCAAAACAGAACCCAATCTTCTACACATTACACATTCAAACACTCCTCAAAATGTCCTCAAAAGGACCAGCATCAAATCAAAAAGCAAGTATCTCAAATGGCCTATGTAATGCAATGACCAAAAAAAGGCACAAAATGAACTTCCAACTTAGAAAATCCATATCAAATCAGAAATGCATGCAATGGCTTTGAGATTTTTTGTACAAGTTTCTTATGTCATGGATGCTCAACATGCAAAAGATCAAATCCAGAATGATGCAAATGCCATGTGAACAAAAATGCACCAATCCAATGCCAAAACTGTGACACAAATTGTCACATTTATCTCCATGTGTCAAAAATGATGATAACATATGGGAAAAATTCTAAACCAGTGACCAAAAATTCATATCATGTGTGAAAATCATGTATGCAAAATATTGGATCAGATGGCTCAAAGATGAGGATTTCATAATGCATTGAAGGCAATATGTCAAATTGGCACAATGTTCAATAAAAAATTCACAAATAAAAATCCAGACATCAACAATTCATGCAATTAACGTCAAAAAACAGTAGAGATCAAAGCAAAACTATGAAAAAAAATTGGGATTAAATTGGACTATTTTTGCATTTTTAATGAATTAAACAAAACAAACAAAAACAATTGAAATATTAAAAGAAATGGAGGGAAACTAAATTAATTCAAATAAACCAGAAAAAACAGGAACCGTTGGATCTTGGCGCGCTCAGGAGATCAACGCTCCTCATTCAAATAGTGAAACACACTGTTTCACTTAACACACTCAGCATGCCACTCAGCAGTCCAAGGCACGCGTGGCTCAGGTCAAAGCAATTGCATCCAATCAAACGTCCACGCAAGGCAACACATGGCAGCACAATCATAAAACCCTAACTAACACGCAGACGCCGGAGCTAAGCTCCGATCGTCTTCTCCGGCAAGCCCTACGGTGGCGCCGCCGTGAAAATTTGTAGAAATCCACAAAAGTTATATCATTTGAATCCTCTTTCAATGCTGAATCCAAATATGTTAATGGATCATCCTAATTCTCCATGGATTTTGCAAATCGAAGAACATTTTCTAGATCCAAACTTATAGTTAACCTAACAACCTCAATTCTCAACCATTTTCAAATCTAAACATATGTATGTGCTCTACTCCTCAAGATCTATCATTATATGATCTAAAAACAGCAAAAAGAGAAAGTGAATTTTGAGTCACCTTGGAATGGAGGTTTCTGAAATCGTGTTCTCAAGCGCTCTACAACTCCAGATCTACTCCATTACACTTCCTTTGAAGCTTTAAGCAAGAAGCAATGGTTGAAAACACTTGAATCCACTTCAATTTTTAAATCCGATCCACATGGTGAAGCACTTGAACTGCACGATATCTTGATGAATTGGTCCAAGTAATGGATGAATCTTGCTCAATGAAGCACCAGGAACAAGAATATGCCAAGAGATTTGAGAATTGTGTGGAGAAAATGAAAATTCGAAGTGAGAGAAAATTTGAGAGAGTTCTTGATTTTGATCTGAAATGGTTCTCTTATGCAGTTAGGATTAGGGTTTCACTATTTATATGCCTTGCTAATGACCATGCTAATCCTCTTTTCCATGTATTAATCATGATTAGTGAGTATTGGAGCAATTTGCAAAAATGCAAAATGAGCTCATGAGACCATACTACACGTGCAATCTCCCATGCTGAGCTTCTAAACCACTCAAAATCATCCAATGGTCATGCTTGAAGAGTTATTTTGCTTGCACCTTAAGCCAAAAATGAATAATGAAATATTGCTTCAATTTGCACATATTTGAACTAGTGAACTCTTGGTCATGATTCCTTTGCAAAATTGAGCCAAATGAGGTCATTTTGAGATGTCTTGAACATGAGGAGCATTTTTCAAAAAGAATGAATCAATTTGAAGCATTACATCAAAAGTTATGCCATTTTGAATTTCCATGCACACCTTGTGATCAAATGACCATAACTTCTCAACCATTCATCATATGGACATGAATTAGGACTTTTTGGAAAAGGGAGACAAAGATCTACAACTTCCATGTTCACCAAAAATCCATTTGAAACTTCTTTGACATTGACAAGTCAAGTTGAATGTGGACCAAAAACTTGCCAAATTTGGAAAGTTTGAATTATAGGTCATTTTCCATTTTTAGTAACTTTTTCCATGACCTTTGAATCTTCAAGATGGATGTTTAGAATGAAAAATGGACCCCATTTGAACATGATTGAGGTGTTTCAACTTATTTCCCCACCTCATAGCCCTTAGTTGACTGCACAGTTGACTTTTGGTCCTCAGATGACCTTGAAATGTCTTGATTAACTTGAGCCTCTACCACTTGGTGAAATTGCTTCAAAATAAAACCCTAGCTCATGTAAGCTCCTTATAATAATCATGTGATCCTCATCCCAAGAAAATACCTCATCTCTTGCACAAAGGATCTTCTTGAAGCTCTTGACCTGGTGATTGCTTAAGCTACAACAAAAGATGTTAGTGACTATTTTTGTGTTTTTGGTTAGTGAATAAAACAAGAAAAGCAATGATATACAATTCAAGCATGCTTGGTGATCTCAAACCACTCACAAGAGATCCCTACCCACAGGGAAAGGGAGCCAAGATGCTCAATGATCCTTGAGGCTATGCAATGCAATGTTATGATGCCATGAGGGATCTTAGGGACAAAATTGGGGTCTTACTGATGCCCCTATTTAAGATCATTCTAGCCGGAGAAGTGAAGGTTAAAATCTTCGTCTCGACGAGGTAGAATGGGCTTAAATAATAACAAAGAGACAAATTTGGTCCCTAGGAGACCTCATAATGCAAATGTATGTATGCAAAACAAACAAACTCTGTGGGGATATGTGTCCACAAAGAAGAAAAGATCAGAAGGAATTTGATAATCCCTATGAGTTATCCACTCCATGGGGAAGGGACTCTACCGGGGAATCTCATGGGGATAAGAAAAGGAGATAAATCGCGCGAGAAGGTCACGACTCAAAGTTGGGGAAAAGAGTTTCAAAAGGGAAAAAATCCATTGGAAAGACTCAAGCTGACTCAAAGATGCATGTATTGGGGAATATGCCAATACAGCAAAACTATTCGCAATGGATACTTCGGATAAAAAATCCGGACAAAAACAATCCACTAAGGGATTTTGCTGGGGATGTCTTAAAAAGACTCTCCTGGGGAAGCAGCGGGACGAGGCGTTACCGGTTACTGGGTAACAAGCTCAATGAGACATGTGATCTAATCACCGGTATAAGGGTGAGAGAACAACAAGCTCGGGAAGAATGAATATCTAAGACCGGTATAAGGGTGAGAGATATCAATCAACCAAATCATCTGAGGAAGACCTAAAAGGTATATCTCAACTCAGGAAAATCTGACTCCACAGGGGACCAAAGTCATAATAGGGAGCAGAAGGAAGGAACACCAGGGATACCGGTTACTGGGCATATAATAGGTGACCAACCAAAGCATGAATTGGGGAATATTCCCAAAACACTCATCATCCAAAAAGAGGGTAAAACGCAAACTCAATTACGGGATGGACATTCGATTTCAAAACAGGGCTACGAATCTTACTCGACTGGGGAAGAACAAAAGGCTTCGACCAAAGAGTGCATGAGATATATTATTTATTACCGTCGGAACATAGATAATATACTCGCATGGAAGATTATCCACAACCGGTTACTGGGTTAATAAAGGATAATTCGACCGAAAGAGAAAGGCATCGGGATACCAAAACTAGGTATATAATGATGACCAATCAAGGGGAGCAACAAACATCACCGGTAAACGGTAAATGAAAGAGGACCCGCTGGGGATAAAATTGCTTAATTAGAGCAATTATCCAAGAGAAGGAGGGAATATCAATACCGAATATAGGATAATGATAACCGTCAAAGAGGGGATTACATCTACCGGATACTGGGTAGAAAACCACGGAAGAGTAACCGTCATCAACTAGGATGAACAACAATGGTTAACTCTGCAAAGGGGGAATGAATCTTACTCAACTGGGGAAAAACAAAAGGCTTCGACCAAAGAGTGCATGAGATATACTATCTATTACCGTCGGAACGTAGATAATATACTCCCATGGAAGATTATCCACAACCGGTTACTGGGTTTATAAAGGATAAATCAACCGAAAAGAAAGAGGCATCGGGATACCGAAACGAGGTATATAATGATGACCAAATCAGGAGAGAAACAATCGTTACCAACAACAATAGGGTAGACGAAAGATGACTCGCTGGGGATAAATTGCGAGCGCAAGGCAATTATCCAGGAAAAAGAGGGAATATCAACATCGAATACTGGATGAAGATAACCATCAAGGAGGGGATTACATCTACCGGATACTGGGTAGAAAACCACAAACTCCGCTGAGGATAAGGTGAATAATTACTGAGCAATTATTCATTTACCACATGGAAACACCAGAGACAGTCACAAGGGGCCAATTTAGGATCAAACCAAAAAGGCAAACTAAATCGAGACTCATCCTAATGAGGATATAACTCAATAGGGGAAACCATCCCAATATATGTGTTGGGAGGAAGCAGAAACAACCGTCGTCCACGAGGATATAACTCAGTGGGGAATGCAGAAGGAAAGATAAACACTTTCTGCTTAAAGGGGCTGACTCTATATGGAGAGATCAGACACACAATCTGCTTGGGGAAATATATATATCACCAAATAGCAGGAGACAACAAACAACGATATATGACAAAGAATGCAACATGAATATCTGAATGTTATAATTATGCATGCATATGTGTGATTTATGTTTGATGAATGCTGACAAACAGACATATCTAACACACACAGGTCCAGGAGTCAACCACCCGGTACTACGTCTCAAGAGAAGGAGCCAGGATCACCGGAGAATATCCAATCTGCTGGGGATCAGAGACAACAATATCTCTGCAGGGATGGATCATCAGTCTCAGCTGGGGAAAGGAGTTCAGTGCACAGGCAGAAACTGCCACAAAAGCAACTCTACTGGGGAATCCATCCGAGGGAGAAAAGGGGAATCTGGTGATCCAACACCAAGTACCAAACTCACCAAGGAAATCACACCTGCTGAGGAGATAAAAAACGCTCTTCCGCTGAAGGGGAGAGTGGTGAACATTTTCACAAATAAAATCCACCACACCAACAACTCTACTGGGAATTTATCCGAGGAAATGAAGGAATACTAGGGATCAACCACCAAATACCAAACCTTCCAAAGAGGACACATCTGCTGAGGAGGGAAGACCACTGCTCTGCTAAAGGGAATAGAGGTAAATAACCTTAACAAGCACTCCACTCGGTGGAATAACCCACAATAATATATTCTGGAGGAAGAGGATACAGTCATGCCAGGGATATGAACAAATGTCTTACCCTGATGGAAATCATGCCACCCTTGGGAGAGCACTGAGGATCTCCTAAGTATCCTTTTGTCATTGTGAATGTTCACTTTGTTTAAAAACAAGTTATGAAAAATTTGTTTGTTTATGACAATGATATTTTCTCAATTAAAAGCATGCAAATAGGAACAAATAAGAGTGCAAATAATTGGATAAAAGGCTCAAATTTATTTGATGGAATGGTAGTCTGCAAATGGCAAGACTCCATAGATCTTTACAAGTTTGAAATTGGTGATATATATTGGAAAAGGGCTACATTGAACATAATGACCATTTCTCCACCAATTCTGAATTCGATGTATTCAAAGCTTTGGTTGACGACGAATGAATAAGAATCTCTAATGGATGACAGTTGTAGAACACAGTCTTGTCAGGATGCAATTACTTGCCAAATCCTTAATTTTTGCCTAGATTGCCCCAGGATGAGGTACTCAATCTAGCGGGATGCCTATATTCATTTTTTATGTCTCTAACTTTTGCCTGGACGCCCTTTCGGGTTTTCAATCCACCGAGACGCTCATTTTTGCCTAAGCCGCCCTTTCGGGTTTTCAACTTAGCGAGCTATTCTGTTTTTATTTTTAGGCGAAGTATTTCTTGACTGCATCTGAATTCACAAGACGAGTGAAATCCTCCCCATCCATAGTTGTAAGTATCAAAACACCGCCTGAAAAGGCTCTCTTAACAACATATGGACCTTCATAGTTTGGAGTCCACTTGCCCCTGGAATCGGGCGCGAAAGACAAGACTTTCTTGAGCACAAGGTCACCTTCTCGGAACACACGAGACTTGACCTTCTTATCAAAAGCTTTCTTCATTCTCTGCTGATACAACTGACCATGACACATGGCAGTCAATCTCTTTTCTTCAATCAAATTCAGCTGGTCATAGCGACTCTGAACCCATTCATCATCAGTCAACTTGGCCTCCATCAAGACTCTCATTGATGGGATCTCCACCTCTACTGGGAGTACGGCCTCCATGCCATAAACAAGAGAGAAAGGGGTTGCCCCTGTTGAAGTGCGGACAGATGTACGATATCCATGCAAAGCAAATGGCAGCATCTCATGCCAATCTTTGTACGTAACAACCATCTTCTGGATAATCTTCTTGATATTCTTATTAGCAGCTTCAACAGCCCCATTCATCTTGGGTCTGTAAGGAGAAGAATTATGGTGTGCAATCTTGAACTCACTACATAACTCTTTCATCATCTTGTTATTCAGGTTAGATCCATTATCAGTAATGATCTTATCCGGGACACCATAACGGCATATGAGTTAATTCTTGATAAACTTCACGACCACCTGCCTGGTCACATTTGCGTATGACGCCGCTTCAACCCACTTAGTGAAGTAATCAATTGCTACGAGAATAAACCTGTGTCCATTGGACGCTTTCGGCTCAATCATGCCAATCATGTCAATTCCCCACATAGAGAAAGGCCATGGTGATGAAATCATATTCAGAAGTGTCGGAGGAATATGAATCTTATCCGCATAAATCTGACACTTATGGCATTTCTTCACGTATTTGCAGCAGTCAGACTCCATTGTCAGCCAATAGTAGCCTGCTCTCAACATCTTTCTAGCCATGGCATGTCCATTGGAATGGGTACCAAATGAACCTTCATGGACTTCAGTCATCAACAGGTCTGCTTCGTGTCTATCCACGCATCTGAGCAGAACCATGTCAAAATTTCTCTTATAAAGCACTTCACCATTGAGATAAAAACTGCCTGACAATCTTCTCAAAGTCTTCCTGTCTTTCACAAATGCCCCAGGCGGATAAACCTGGTTCTGGAGGAAACATTTGATGTCATAATACCATGGCTTATCATCTTTTACTTCTTCAACTGCAAATACATGAGCTGGTCTATCCAAGCGCATCACAGTGATATTGGGAACTTCATTCCAATATTTAACCACAATCATCGAAGCAAGCGTGGCGAGAGCATTTGCCATCCGATTATCATCTCGAGGAATATGGTAGAAGTCAACCTCAGTGAAGAACGTTGAAATCCTCCTCGCATAATCTCTATAGGGAATAAGACCAGGCTGATTCGTTTCCCATTCACCCTTGATCTGATTGACAACGAGGGCCGAATCACCATAAACATCAAGATGCTTGATCCTTAGATCAATGCATTCTTCCAATCCCATAATACATGCCTCGTACTCAGCCATGTTATTCGTGCATTTGAAAGTTAGCCTTGCTGTAAAAGGAATATGTGTGCCCTGAGGATTAATAATCACTGCCCCAACACTATTTCCGTACTGATTTACAACGCCATCAAATACCATACTCCATCTGGAACCAGGCTCTGGCCCTTCACCGAGTGTAGGCTCATCACAATCTTTCATCTTCAAATACAGAATCTCCTCATCTAGGAAGTCATACTGAACTGACTGATAATCCTCAATCGGCTGGTGTGCCAAGTGGTCAGCCAAGATACTACCTTGAATAGCCTTCTGAGCTCGATACTCAATATCATA
Source organism: Lathyrus oleraceus (assembly GCF_024323335.1). NCBI lineage: Eukaryota > Viridiplantae > Streptophyta > Magnoliopsida > Fabales > Fabaceae > Lathyrus > Lathyrus oleraceus. The sequence goes on from NC_066583.1 coordinate 212,407,471, forward strand.
CTCAAATAACAACATCTACCAACGGGCAATCCTCCCGGTTAAAGCAGGCTTCTCAAATATGTACTTGATTGGATCCATTCTGGATATCAACCAAGTTGTATGATTTATCATATACTGGCGTAAACGCTTAGCAGCCCAAGCCAAAGCACAACATGTCTTCTCAAGCATTGAGTATCGAGACTCACAATCAGTGAACTTCTTACTCAGGTAGTAAATAGCATACTCTTTCTTTCCTGATTCGTCTTGCTGACCAAGGACACAACCCATCGAGTCTTCAAGAACTGTCAGATACATGATCAAGGGTCTTCCTTCTACAGGCGGAGACAGTATTGGAGGTTCAGACAGATACTCTTTGATACTATCGAAAGCTTTCTGGCAATCTTCGGTCCAATCATGAGACTGATCTTTCCGGAGGAGCTTGAATATCGGCGCACATGTGGCAGTCATGTGGGATATGAATCTGGAAATATAATTCAAGCGGCCAAGAAAACCTCAGACTTGCTTCTCAGTTTTGGGCGCAGGCATCTCTTGTATTGCTTTGACCTTTGCAGGATCAACTTCAATACCTCTTTCACTGATAATAAAGCCCAATAACTTGCCGGAACGGACTCCAAATGTACACTTGTTGGGATTCAGACGGAGCTTGTACTTCCTCAAACGCTGAAAAAGCTTCAACAAGTGCTCTACATGTTCCACTTCCGTTCTCGACTTAGCAATCATATCATCAACATAGACCTCAATCTCCTTGTGCATCATATCATGGAACAAGGTGGTCATAGCTCGTTGATACGTGGCTCCGGCGTTCTTCAAACCGAAGGGCATCACTCGATAACAGAATGTTCCCCAAGGTGTGATGAATGTTGTCTTCTCCATATCCTCGGGTGCCATCTTGATCTGATTATATCCGGAAAATCCATCCATAAATGAGAAGACATTGAATTTAGCTGTATTGTCTACCAATATATCATTATGTGGTAGAGGAAAATCATCTTTCGGATTAGCTTTATTCAAGTCCCTATAATCCACACACATCCGGACTTTTCCATCTTTCTTAGGCACGGGCACAATACTGGCCACCCATTGAGGATATGTAGAAGTCACCAGAAATCCCGCATCAATTTGCTTCTGAACTTCCTCTTTGATCTTCACTGCCATATCAGGATGAGTTCTTCTGAGCTTCTGCTTCACAGGCACGCACTCAGGCTTCAAGGGTAGGAAATGTTGCACAATATCTGTATCTAGACCCGGCATGTCTTCATACGACCAAGCAAAGATATCGACATATTCTCGTAGCAATTCAATCAACCCCTTCTTAACAGATTCTTCCAGGAGTGCCCCAATCTTGACTTCTCGCACACAACCTTCAGACCCCAAGTTGAATGTTTCCAGATTCTCAAGATGCGGCTGAATGATCTTCTCTTCATGCTCAAGTATACAGGTAATATCTTTAGGAATCTCTTCAACATCATCTTCCTCTGCCTCAAATACAGGGAACTCAAAATTGGGAGATGGCGTTGGATCATTATGTTCAATGGGTTTAGAAATCAACCTGCATAATGATTTTGGATATGAAAAGCTTTAGAATTTAAACAAGGCAAATCATTATGCAGATGAAAAGATTGATTTTATTCTTTTTTTAGGGTTTTATGTGATCACCAATTTCATGCAAAAAGCAAAAAGGGAAAATAATTGGAAAAACAAACATTTAACATGAATTTATTGAATGAAAATATCATTGTATTTATGTTGCCAACAATGTCATCACTCCTCCTTTTGGCATGGGAGAAGGGTTTTTAAGCAAAGTGATCATTACGTTGACTTGTGGACGACTGTAGGAACATCCACAGCGACCCAATTGTTACAGATCCCACCAGGGATGATGAAATTGTCAGAATCCTCTGCATCCTCTTCCAAGACAGCAGCAGCTTCTTCCTCTTGACCGGTGTGGATAAAACCTCCACTCTTGAACAATCCTTTCTCGTTGAAAACCCCAGAAGAAAAGCCAATGCCAGCCCGAGACTTATTGTCTTCTAGCTCAATCATTTTTCCCAAACCAGCAATTGCACCACACTCAATGGCCAATTTCGCATCTTTGTAGGAAGCAAATGAAGGAGTTCTCTTCTCAACAGGCTCAACTATAGATAAAGCTTGGAAAGGAGTTCCAACTTCATCCTCAGCATCTACGTATGAGAAGGAAGACAAGTGGCTAACCAGGAGAGCCTTTTCTCCCCCTACCACTACCAGTTTCTTATTCTTCACAAATTTCAGCTTTTAGTGTAGGGTGGATGTCACGGCGCTAGCCTCGTGAATCCATCGTCTGCCTAAGAGACAGTTGTACGATGGGTGAATGTCCATGACCTGGAAGGTAATTTTAAAATCACTTGGTCCAATCTTGATTGGGAGATCAACTTCCCCAATCACAGTCTTTCGAGACCCATCGAAAGCTTTCACAACTACCCCACTCTGCCTCATGCGAGGCCCTTGATAAGACAGTCTGGAAAGAGTGGATTTTGGCAATACATTCAGGGATGACCCAGTGTCCACCAGCACATTGGACATGGCGTCGTCTTTACAATTCATGGATATGTGTAAAGCCAAGTTGTGGTCTCTTCCCTCCTTGAGTTCACGGTTCTCTTGCTCTAGATGATCCATCAGTCTTGAAGAGTTGGCTCTAGTGTAGTACCGGTGAGTCAGCTTGTCTTCAAAATAAATGAAGAACACAGAGTTAGACCACAAGACCAGAAGCCGGGAACAAAACCTGCTTATGCATATAATGCATGCAATGCTTGTGCATATGATTTGTTTTTATTTCAAAGGAACTCTAGGGTTTTATTTGCAAATTTTGGAAATATTAATTGTTTATCGCATATGGAAATATCTCATCAAATAGCATCAGTGAAAAGAAGTACAACATTTGTCAATCATATACAAGAGGAAAGGAAAATAATCATCCTATGGATCCCTAGAAACAATCATCTAAAGCTCGGGACACAGGAAGAAAAGTTGCACGAAGCCTCTTCACCTCTCTCTCGTAAGCTGCCTCCATATCTGCCTTTTCCTTGGTGAGTCGGTCGTACTTCCTCTTCCAAAACTTGGAAGACTGAGGAAGTAGAGAAGTCCATGCATCATTAGGATCATCATTAACCTAATGCTCGAGGAACTCTATCAAAGCATCTTTCTCCTTAATCTGCTGAAGCAACTCCTCCCTTTCACGGATCCAGGCACGTGATAGGTCTTCGTCTCTCAACTCCTCTACTCCTTGGTTAGGGAGGGTTGAAGGCCCAGCCACAACCAAAGGTGTAGGTCTCGGATATTCGTAAGGCATGAGATATTCATATGCTCTCTTCCTTACCCAAGCAGTGTAAGGCTCCAAAGCAATGCAATTCTTAGGACCCAACTCTGAAATTCTGGTATCAGATATAAGATGTCGAAGGTAATGTCACGACACTAATATCTGTTAATACACAATGGATAATTAAACAGAATTGAAAAGCAAATCACACAAGCAATTGTTAACCCAGTTCGGTGCAACTCACCTACGTCTGGGGGCTACCAAGCCAGGAAGGAAATTCACTATAATAAAATTAGTTCAAAGACTATCCGTACACTTCACCAAGTTACAATCTTTCTCACCTAATCTCTACCCATGTAATTTCTACCTAAGCACTCTTAGATATGAGAACCCACTCACTTCCCTTACAATCATAAACCCGTGATCTTAAACAACAATCCCGTGTGAAAAGAAAATATTTTTCAATTACAAACTCTTGATTTTACTTCACAGTTTCAATCAAGAAGACACACACTTGATCTTGCTTCAAAGCTTTGATCAAGAAGACAAATCAGTCCAATTCAATCATCAATGGATGACTTGAATGACCTACAGACACAAAACCTAGCTCTCTCTCTAAATTTCGCTCAGTCTTGGTTGTGTGTACAAACAGGTTTTCTGAGTCCCCTTTTATAGAAACATTGGACATCTTGAAAACCCTAAATCTATTTTCCAATCAAATCTTTTTATAACAGCTGTATAGATCTCCCTGGAAAATAAGTAAATCTGGTTGAAATCCCTGAAAGAATGTGCGAGCTAGCCATATCTTCAATCGATCAATGATTTCCATTAATTGTGCAATCACAAAACACCAGACATTCATACTGAATGTTCTGTGTACAGGATGTCATGACATCGGGTCTGACATCTGGAAAAATCCTGCATAATCCATATTTCTTTTTATAGCAGGTACAACCATATCAGATACCATGACATTGTGTATGTCATCTGAAACAATCCTGCATGAACATGTCTTCCAGTTAAGCTCCTGCAGGTACAACCAATATCAGAAGCCTTGTCATTGTATATGGCATTCTGAAACAATCCTGCTTGCACATGTTCTGTAACTCCAGCAGGTACATAGGATATCTTATGTTACGACATCACACATGACATCTTGTGAACACTCTTTGTTTTACCAAAATTGCTGCCAACACTTAGAATCAACAAACTCCCCCTTTGGAAAATTTTGGCTAAAACATATATCTGTCCTTTTTGTTCACAAGGCAAACTATCAGCAGTTAAACCACATAACAGTAGTTTAATCAGTAGCAGAAGCAAAAACAATTACTAGCTATGGCTACTAGTAATACACACATGCACAAGGGTACTTCTCCTCCCCCTAAGTCTGTGCAACAATCAACAGAATTACTAGTTATGGATGCAACTAGTAAGACACACAAATGCACAATGCACAAGGGTACTTCTTCTCCCCCTAAATCTGTGCATTCACCAAAAAACAGTTACTGTAACTCCAGCACCTGTACCAGCCAGAATGTCACACTGACATCTGCTATAACATCAACACCTGTGCACCTCTTTCAATAATAGCTGTCCTTCTGATTAGCCACATCCAACTTCCATATCAAGCACTTCTCCCCCTTTTTAGTCAAAATTGACCAAAGGTGACCAATCAGACAAAATAAATGTCTGTTAGCCTAACAGAGAAAGTTTAAAACTGATGTTATAACATTAAGCATGTTAAAACAGAATATTCAGGAAGTACACACCAACATTATGCACAGCAGAAAGCTGGAATAATGAACAAATCCAAGGAACTCATTAAGAGCCCTAAATATTACATAATAGGCATCAAGAGGACTGCCACAAAATACAAAAACAAAAACCCAAACAAGACAATAGCCTTCCAAATAGCAACAACTTCCACCACACCTTCCAGCACCCCTCCCAGTCTTCAATTCAGCCAGGAATCATTAATCAGAAGAAGACGTTTCTCCTTCACCTTCATCTTCATCTTCAGAACCCTCAGAGCTTCTAGAGCTGCCACTAGATTGTGTTTTTCCATCTGAATCCTTTCCAGCCTTCTCTAACTCCTCCTTTTCAAGGCTACAGATAAGGGCTTCCAAAGCTTCTTTTCTTGCCTTGGCCACCTTCATACCTTCCTCCAATTCCTTGCAGGTATCTTTCAATTGATTAATTAGGCTCCCTTGAGATGCAAGTTCCCTTCTAGCAGATGTCATAACAACATCATTGACATGACTACCCTCAAAAAGCTTATAGTGAATTGATAGAGGGGTCTTTCTCCTGCTTGGAATATCACTTGTACTCAGGATTCCTGGTTGTTGACTCAGGATGATCCCACAGATGATAAACGGGAATGCAATGGGCAACTTCACAACATTGGTGGAGGCATGTCTGATGGTTTGATCAAACACAAACTTTCCAAAATTATAGTTTATCTTAGTTCCGATGGCATGAATGATCCTCCCAAGAGCAATGGAGATGGTAGATATGTGATTAGTAGGTACCCAAATTGTCGATCCAATCTTATGCAGAATGGCATATTTCACAGTGAGCTTACTAGCTGATAGGTGTTTCCTACTAGGCCATTCCTTAACTTGGCCAGCTGTAATAATTCTACAGACCTCATTGTCTGTGGTCTCTATATCTACTCCTCCATCAGTTCCTCTCCCTAGGAACTTATTGATGATAGTAGGTGAAAGTTTCACACACTTACCCCTTACAAAAACTTTGCAGCCCTCCCTGCTGCTTTTTTCAGACAGCTCCTCAGGGATGTTCACAATGAATTCTTTGACCAACCCCTCATAGCAGTGAGGCATAGCAGTCACAGTTTTCATAAGACCAGCTGTCTTAATTAACTCCATGACTTCCTTTACTTCACTTGCCTCTTTTTCCAATTCTCTTTCAACTGCCACCCTTCTTTGAGTCACAAACTTCCATTTGGCGGCACCACCTTCCACGTGAAACGAGATATTGTCAAGATGAACAGTAGCCACTTTGTTTGGAGACTTCTTTATAGGCTTCCTTTTAACAGGGGAAATGTCTGAGACATCATATTGACATCCTCATCAGATTCAGAACTCTCACTCTCCTTCATCTTCCTGACCTCTACTTTACTCAAAGTCTTGGAGGGACCTATACCCGCAACCCTTTTCTCCTTCCTACCTGTCCTTATCTCAGCCATACTCTTCCTTTTTCTCAGTCTATTAGCTACTCTTGTTTTCACAAGATTGACCAACATGTCATCTTTTTCCTCAGACCCTTCTTCCTCAGGTGAGGGGTCCCTTCTGGACAGAGGGGTAAAAATGTCCTTAACTCCATGCTCTTCATTCAGTGTCCTAGTAACTAGGTTTCTTATGATGCGATCAGTAGAGTGCATGTCCTCTTTATCAGGCGATTTTTCAGGAGTGTTACCTTGCTTAACTCTAGCCATGGAAGGGGAGCTTGGAACGTTACCTAGTATCATACGCATAGGAGTTACGTCCATCAAATCTTCATCTAAAAATTCCATGTAGGAAGTTCTAGTATGAAAGGATTTTGAGCTAGATGTTGACGGATGTTGAGACATGTTGTTGAACTTTTGAGAAAACTTTCTTTGCCCTAGCAGAGGTTCTTTGAGAAGTTTGATGAAGATGGAGAGAATTGTGTTCAGGCAGAGTGTGCTATTTCCAATACTAGGAGATGGTTCATTATTAATGTGGCTTTTTCTTTTCATTTGGCAGACAATATTTTTGTTGCCTTTTCCACTCCTCATTAATTGCCATATTTTCTCAAGAAACCAATCCCCTAATTTTCCCTTTTCATATTTCAGTTGAACAACATACCAATCCCTTGCAGTCCTGTTGGTTAGTTGCATTTCATGCTATAGAACTATGAGTTTGTTTTCTACATATTTTCTACATGAGTGATGAAAGCAAGTGATATACTTGGTCCAGCTGTGCTGAATATGATCTTTGGACAAGGGTGTACCATCCAGGTTGTCATAATATAATGTCATAACATCGAGTGTGACACTGTATGTAATTATCAGAATTTTCATCCAACTTGGTTGAGCATTGTTGCATTCATCTGATATCTTCTTAATTTCCTTTGCACTCATGGTCCCTTGTGTCTCAGCAAAGCTCTTACTACCTTCAGACTTCATACCACTAGTCATGTGTTCAGGTGTTTGGGCCATCATGACCTTTTCTTCCTTGAGGTTTGGCATCCTTATCTGACACTTTTCCTTTCCCTTGAAGATTCTGCTTGCAACTGTACTTATCTTAGAGGGGTTATCCATTTGAGAGCTCCACATGTAGCAGTTGTTGTTGGTCCTGATTCCTTTCATAATTACTTCACTGTCTTTGTTCACAATCAGACATTCAGTTTTAGTGAAGATGATACTCAGACCTTGATCCCCTAGCTGACTGATGCTTATTAGATTTGAAGTCAAGCCCTTGACCAGAAGAACAAGTTTAGGAGCTCCAGGACACTCAAGCTTGCCTATCCCCTTTATTTCACCTTTAGCTCCATCACCAAAGGTTACATAGCTTAAGTCATGAGGGTGAAGATCAGTTATCAAGTCTAAGTTCCCAGTCATGTGTCTAGAGCATCCACTATCAAAATACCACTCTTCTTTGTGAGCCATTAGACTTGTAACATTAGTCTTAGGAACCCATTGCTTCTTGTTGATAGGCCTGTGATGTTTGGGTCTGGGTTGATAGTGAGTCTGTTGATAACCATACAGCTTATAACAGGAAGACCTAGAGTGTCCAACTTTCCCACAATATTGACATCTCCATCTTTGGTGTTTGCTCTTCTGATGATGTTGATGGAAGGGGGTAGGGTAACCATACAGCTTATAGTAGAAGGGCCTTGAGTGTCCAAATTTCCTACAGTAATGACATCTCCATCTTTGGTGTTTGTCTTTCTACTGTTCTTTCTTCTGATGGTGTGACATATGATGTGACATCTTGGAACTGCTCTTACTATTGCTGCATTTAGGTTTAGCTTGAGGTTTGCAGCCAGTGTAACTACTTTCTGCCTTGGTTTTATGGTACCCTATTCCAGATTTGACTCCTGTGATTTGTCCAGTTTGAAGAATCTTGTCTAAGGAGTCAGATCCATTGTTCAGCATCCTTACATACTTGGTTGTCTCTTCTAGTTTTGAGTTTAAAAGCACAACTTGAGTTTTTAGCTTGAAGATGGTTTCCACATGTTCTGCTTTTTCTTTCTCCAGTTGAACTATCTTCTGACTCTCAACTTGTTGATCTTCATCTAGCTTGACCTTTAGAGCCACAACTTCTGTTTTCAATTTGGAGATGGTTTCCAAGTATTCTACCTTCTCATTCTCAAGTTGAGTTATGTCTTTCTTCTGGTTTAAAGACTGCTTGTTCAGCTCTACACTTTTCTGACACAGCTCACTGTAGGTAGAGGCCAATTCCTCAAAGGTAACTTCACCATCACTAGAGTCTTCATCAGATCCCCATCTTTTTGTCAAAGCAGTCACAAGATTTGCAGCCTCCTCTGTGTCACTCTCATCTGACCAGGTGGCAGCAAGACTCATCTTTTGCTTCTTGAGGTAGGTACCACATTCTGTTCTAATGTGTCCATACCCATCACATTCATAGCACTTTACTTCTTTTCCTTCTTTGGGCTTTTCTTCTGACCTTACTCTTCTTCCATTGCTGATGTCAGATGAGATGTTTTTGACATTTGCCTTGGATCTGACATCCATTTTCTTTAACAATCTGTTAAACTGTCTCCCCAGCATTGCAACTTCATTGGCCCACTCTTTATCCATATCTTGATTGTTTTCCTCTTCTGTGTTGGATACAAAGGCAATGCTCTTGGTTTTCTTTTCAGTTCCCTCAATCAATCCCATCTCAAAGGTTTGGAGGGACCCAATTAGCTCATCTACCCTCATGTTGGAGATGTCTTGAGACTCTTCTATGGCAGTCACCTTCATTGCAAATCTCTTAGGGAGTGATCTAAGTATTTTTCTCACCAACTTTTCATTTGTCATCTTCTCTCCCAGGGCTCCTGAAGCATTAGCAATCTCAAGGATACTCATGTGAAATTCATGAATGTTTTCATCTTCTTTCATCCTTAAGTTTTCAAACTTGGAGGTGAGCAGCTGAAGTCTAGACATCTTTACCCTAGTGGTGCCTTCATGAGTGACCTTGAGAATGTTCCAAGCCTCTTTGGCCACTTCACAGTTATTTACCAGCCTGAAAATATTCTTGTCTACCCCATTGAATATTGCATTCAAGGCTTTTGAGTTTCCAAGAGCAAGATCATCCTCCTCCTTGGACCATTGTTCTTCAGGCTTCTTCTCAGTGGTGGCTACTCCTTCTTTAGTAATGACAGGATGCACCCAACCTGTTAGCACAACTTTCCAAGCCTTGTTATCAAGGGATTCCAGAAACGCTACCATTCTAGGTTTCCAATAGTCACAGTTAGAACCATCCAAAATTGGTGGCCTATGAACAGATCCTCCATCTCTCTCCATTGTACCAGAAAGTATTGCCCCTAGATCTCACCCAGAACCAGAGCAGGATGCCTGCTCTGATACCAATTGAAATTCTGGTATCAGATATAAGATGTCGAAGGTAATGTCACGACACTAATATCTGTTAATACACAATGGATAATTAAACAGAATTGAAAAGAAAATCACACAAGCATTTGTTAACCCAGTTCGGTGCAACTCACCTACGTCTGGGGGCTACCAAGCCAGGAAGGAAATTCACTATAATAGAATTAGTTCAAAGACTATTCGTAAAGTTCACCAAGTTACAGTCTTTCTCACCTAATCTCTACCCGTGCAATTTCTACCTAAGCACTCTTAGATATGAGAACCCACTCACTTCCCTTACAATCACAAACCCGTGATCTTAAACAACAATCCCTTGTGAAAAGAAAATACTTTTCAATTACAAACTCTTGATTTTACTTCACAGTTTCAATCAAGAAGACACACTCTTGATCTTGCTTCAAAGCTTTGATCAAGAAGACAAATCAGTCCAATTTAATCATCAATGGATGACTTGAATGACCTACAGACACAAACCCTAGCTCTCTCTCTAAATTTCGCTCAGTCTTGGTTGTGTGTACAAACAGGTTTTCTGAGTCCCCTTTTATAGAAACATTGGACATCTTGAAAACCCTAAATCTATTTTCCAATCAAATCTTTTTATAACAGCTGTATAGATCTCCCTGGAAAATAAGTAAATCTGGTTGAAATCCCTGAAAGAATGCGCCAGCTATCCATATCTTCAATCAACCAATGATTGCCATTAATTGTGCAATCACAAAACACCAGACATTCATACTGAATGTTCTGTGTACAGGATGTCATGACATCGGGTCTGACATCTGGAAAAATCCTGCATAATCCATATTTCTCTTTATAGCAGGTACAACCATATCAAATACCATGACATTGTGTATGTCATCTGAAACAATCCTGCATGAACATGTCTTCCAGTTAAGCTCCAGCAGGTACAACCAATATCAGAAGCCTGTCATTGTATATGGCATTCTGAAACAATCCTGCTTGCACATGTTCTTTAACTCCAGCAGGTACATAGGATATCTTATGTTAAGACATCACACATGACATCTTGTGAACACTCTTTGTTTTACCAAAATTGCTGCCAACACTTAGAATCAACAAACTCCTTCCTTCCTTTCTTATGAACCTTGCGCCAAGCGCGAACCATTCTGCCCTTCAAGCCTTGGGGATCTTTACCCTCCTGAAAGAACACACCCTCTAACAAAATGTTATTAGGTTTATCCTTTAGGGGGAACCCAAGCTGACGACGTTCCAAAACAGGGTTGTAGTTAATCCCACCACATGTACCAAGAAGAGGCACATTGGAGAATTCACCACAAGAGTCAATAATCTGCACACCATCATATACACAGTTATACCAAGAGATATCATCATTAGTGAGAGACATGAGTCTCGTGGACCACCGTAGACATCCCTTGTTCTCCTTGAAAGCGACCGTCTGAGGTAAGTGAGAAATAAACCACTTCTACAACAGAGGCAAATAGCACACAATGGCACCACCACCCTTTCCATTCCTCATATGCAAAGAGAAATAGGTATCACCCAACAGAGTCGGAACGGGATTAAGAGCGGAAAAGATCCTAATAGCGTTCACATCCACAAACTTGTCGATGTTGGGGAACAATACCAACCCCTAGATGAGAAGTACAAATATGGCTTCAAAGGCATCCTCACTCATAGCCTTCCCATAAACAGTAGCTTGAGCAATGAGGAACTCAGAAGGGAGACCTTGAATTCCACCTTTGGTAGTCATATGAGCACCAACCAGAGATTCATCTATGTGCAACATGTCAGCTATCTCTTGAGAAGTAGGAATACTCTCCAAGCCACTGAATAACAACTGATCCAGAATAGGTATACCCACAAGGTAAGCATACTCCTCAAGGGTAGGCAAAAGTTGGAAGTCCGGGAACGTGAAGCAACGCTACAAGGGATCATAAAACTGCACCAATACACTTATCAATCCTTCATCCACCTGAGTAGTCAGAAGAGGAAGAAGCTTCCCAAAACGAGCCTTGAAACCCAAGGGATCTAATACATAGGATGTTAGATTCCTTAACTCTTTCAAATCTGGTTGTCTGAAGCTGTACTTCTTTGTATTCCTTCTTTGTCTTTCCATGTCTGAAAATTTTGCAAATAAACCCCTTAAGTTCCTTGAAAATTTCTTTTATTATTGATGATATGGATGCAGATGGATGCATGGATGCATGAATGCAACAATCACACTCAAGGATCAAGCAAAGCACACCAAACAAAGGTCATGGGATGGATCATATTATCCTTAATATCAATCATCCATTTATGTGGATTATGGTTTACACCTTATCAACACCCAAGTTCCATTGATATTAAGGATATATGAACGGATCAACCATGAATCAAGGGTTTGTTGCAAGTCACGAGCATGGAGTCTTGGTTAAGAACCACCCAAAGGGAGTGTACTAGGGTTTAAACCTGCCAGACATGTTCTACAAAAGGTTCCCATAATCATCATCCCATCTTTCGGATATTATCGGAGAAACGACTAATCGTATTCCAAAAATATTCTCAAGAGAGACTCTTATGAGTGTAGTATCGCATAACAATCGCATCAAATCTTACATTTGAACGACTTCCGCACTACATCCTAAAAATAGGCCAAGATGGGTTTGGTAAACTAAGGTTCTTGGCTTCTAAGGTCTATATTGGAAAGAGTAATGTCTAACCACAACTTACTTGTGTGACATTATTGATCCCAACATGACCTCCACCAAGTGAATGGACTTGCAAGTCAACTTGCTAAGGAATAACTCCACACAAGTCGACAAGACTACACCATTCTCCTATCCTAAGTGCACTTGAGTTCGGGTATAGAACTCATCTCACAAAGATCACCAAGCATACAAGGAATTAATATCAAGCAATTCAATCATTACATACAATACAGTAATCCCAAATTGCACAAAAATATGTCACAAAACAATATACAATACAACAAGCATGAAAACGTGGCACAACCCACTAGGGATATCTCTCCAGCAGAGTCGCCACTTTTCTGTAGCGGGGTATTCGTTACCATTGGAGATATTGACTAAATCCAAGGTAAATCATACAAAGTCGAGTCGCCACCGCACTTCTATTTATCCAAAGGAATGGTTAGAAAGCGAACAAAAACCTAATATTTTTAACAAAAACTAGTAAAAGAAACAGAGATCTTGGTAAGGGGGTTGGTTATGCAATAGGAAGGTGTTAGGCACCCAAAACATCCTAGGTACTCCTAGGGAGCCCTTTTCACACTTGTTGTAAGGTTGTTGTTTTGTGAAAATTTTATTTGTGCAAACATGATTGAAGAGATGAGAAAAGAATATACAAGTTATTTACATTTTGTGTTTGGATGGATAAACTCATTGCCTACGTACCCTCTTATAAAAGATTAGGATCAAAACCTCGTAGTTCGGGGTAAAAATCTAAAAACAAATTGGTGGATTGATTGGTCCAAAAGCCTTAAGGTCTTTTTTTATCAAAGGGAGAAAACTCAACCTAAAACCATAAATCCACCATGTGAGGATAGCTTCAACATGCTAGTGAGGGGTTAACCCTATGATAAGCATGGAAGACTCATTGTCCATCACTAAGGATATAGGTGAGTATTACATCTACCACAAAGATAACTCAACCCTAATAGCTAAAGGTTATGGAAAATTTGATTAAGAAGTGGCTATTGAAACCACAAAAAGACATTTGAATGGGTTATATTTACCAATTAGAAGTATATACAAAAAGGTCAAAGTTGACTTAAAAGTTCAATTCAAAATGAGTATTATGAAAAGAAAGTTTGAAAATCAAAAGCATAAGGCTTAGGTTTCTAATGTTGAAAACAAAGGTCAAATGTTTGCACAAAAAAGGTTTTAGCTTGGGTTAGGGTGGAGAGATGAAGAAGAAAGGCTAAGTCCTAAAGAGAACAAAAAGGTGAGGGATAAGAAATGAAACCACACTAGGAGTTCCTCTCTTGAGATCATATTGATGATCCAAGTAGATCCCATCCTTTGGAATAAGCAAGCACAAAGCATAAGCAATCAAACAAGTCTCATAAGAGATCCTCAATGTATCTTGTATCTTCCACTTAGATGAACATGGTAATGATCTTTCAATTAAGCTCAAATGGAAAACTCCTAGTTCAAGAGCACACACATCAAAAGTTCACAAGCAAACAAACATCACACACTATATCCATACAAAAGGCTCAAACAATGGGTGGGCTTTAGTCAAGAGGGGTCAGGTCAACCTCGACAAACAAGCCAAACTGTAATGGGTAATCTGTAGCTCTTAACCACTAACATTGAATGTTAGGGTGAAGCTGATAAAAATGGTAAATGAGGATGAGACCTCATGCTCTTAACCCTGGCCGGGGTGAGATCATGACAAAGAAAGTGTGGGGATCCAGAAAGTGGGATCCTATTCCACTTGACAGACACTGGACAAAGATCTTGGGCACATGTTCAGAAGCATCAGCACGTAGTGCTAGCATAAAGAACGACACACTGAATGACGGGGGATTAGCTACTAATCCCTTTTATCCGTCAATTGCCTCTACTCTTGGAGGTCTTATCAAATATCACATGCCTCATCTTGGAGGTCTTTGAGCATAATTTTAAACAAAACATAAACAGAGCCTCTGAAGGAGGACTTGCCAGCAAAATGCCTGCCAAAAAGGTGACAGGACTTCAGACTACATGAAGTAAGAAGCTAACTACCTGAGTGGTGTATCAACCACAATCCAATGCTCAAGCAAGAGCTAAAGCAAGCAAGCAACTAAGGTACCTGTATAAAGACTAAACAATTAGTACTTCGGTTATTAAACCAACAGACAAACAGTGAAACCACCTAACAGTTACACAATTCAGTGCATAAGTGCCTTAGCACTCAAATAAGCTCATGAGTTCACCACATCAATTAAAAACCTACAAAATAAACATAAGTCAGAACTCAAATGCATTTGCATCTCACAAGATCAATGGTGAGTATCCAAACCTGAAACACAAGACAAAGTTAGTTTATGTGCATTTAAACAACACAACAAAACACCAACAAACAAAGGCATAAGAGATGAATTCAAAACCTAACCAAATAACCAAAACAGAACCCAATCTTCTACACATTACACATTCAAACACTCCTCAAAATGTCCTTAAAAGGACCAGCATCAAATCAAAAAGCAAGTATCTCAAATGGCCTATGTAATGCAATGACCAAAAAAAGGCACAAAATGAACTTCCAACTTAGAAAATCCATATCAAATCAGAAATGCATGCAATGGCTTTGAGATTTTTTGTACAAGTTTCTCATGTCATGGATTTTCAACATGCAAAAGATCAAATCCAGAATGATGCAAATGCCATGTGAACAAAAATGCACCAATCCAATGTCAAAAATGTGACACAAATTGTCACATTTATCTCCATGTGTCAAAAATGATGATAACATATGAGAAAACTTCCAAACCAGTGACCAAAAATTCATATCATGTGTGAAGATCATGTATGCAAAAGATTGGATCAGATGGCTCAAAGATGAGGATTTCACAATGCATTGAAGGCAATATGTCAAATTGGCACAATGTTCAATCAAAATTTCACAAATAAAAATCTAGACATCAACAATTCATGCAATTAACATAAAAAAAAGTAGAGATAAAAAAAAAAACTATGAAAAAAATTTGGGATTAGATTGGACTATTTTTGCATTTTTAATGAATTAAACAAAACAAACAAAAACAATTGAAATATTAAAAGAAATGGAGGGAAACTAAATTAATTCAAATAAACCAGAAAAAACAGGAACCATTGGATCTTGGCGCGCTCAAGAGATCAGCGCTCATCATTCAAATAGTGAAACGCACCGTTTCACTTAACACACTCAGCATGCCACTCAGCAGTCCAAGGCACGCGTGGCTCAGGTCAAAGCAATTGCATCCAATCAAACATCCACGCAAGGCAACACATGGCAGCACAGTCATAAAACCCTAGCTAACACGCAGGCACGCGTGGCTCAGGTCAAAGCAATTGCATCCAATCAAACATCCACAAAAGTTATATCATTCGAATCCTCTTTCAATGCGGAATCCAAATATGCTAATGGATCATCCTAATTCTCCATGGATTTTGCAAATCGAAGAAGAACATTTTCTAGATCCAAACTTATAGTTAACCTAACAACCTCAATTCTCAACCATTTTCAAATCTAAACATATGTATGTGCTCTACTCCTCAAGATCTATCATTCTATGATCTAAAAACAGCAAAAAGAGAGAGTAAATTTTGAGTCACCTTAGAATGGAGGTTTTTGAAATCGTGTTCTCAAGCGCTCTACAGCTCCAGATCTACTCCACTACACTTCCTTTGAAGCTTTAAGCAAGAAGCAATGGTTGAAAACACTTGAATCCACTTCAATTTTTAAATCCGATCCACATGGTGAAGCACTTGAACTGCACGATATCTTGATGAATTGCTCCAAGTAATGGATGAATCTTGCTCAATGAATCACCAGGAACAAGAATATGCAAAGAGATTTAAGAAATGTGTGGAGAAAATAAAAATTCTAAGTGAGAGAAAATTTGAGAGAGTTCTTGATTTTGATCTGAAATGGTTCTCTTATGCAGTTAGGATTAGGGTTTCACTATTTATATGCCTTGTTAATGACCATTCTAATCCTCTTTTCCATGTATTAATCATGATTAGTGAGTATTGGAGCAATTTGCAAAAATGAAAAATGAGCTCATGAGGCCATACTACACGTGCAATCTCCCATGATGAGCTTCTAATCAACTCAAAATCATCCAATGGTCATGCTTGAAGAGTTATTTTGCTTGCACCTTAAGCCAAAAATGAATAATAAAGTATTGCTTCAATTTGCACATGTGTGAACTAGTGAACTCTTGGTCATGATTCCTTTGCACAATTGAGCCAAATGAGGTCATTTTGAGATGTCTTGAACATGAGGAGAATTTTTCAAAAAGAATGAATCAATTTGAAGCATTACATCAAAAGTTATGCCATTTTGAATTTCCATGCACACCTTGTGATCAAATGACCATAACTTCTCAACCATTCATCATATGGACATGAATTAGGACCTTTTGGTAAGGGGAGACAAAGATCTACAACTTTCATGTTCACCAAAAATCCATTTGAAACTTCTTTGACATTGACAAGTCAAGTTGAATGTGGACCAAAAACTTGCCAAATTTGGAAACTTTGAATTATAGGTCATTTTCCATTTTTAGTAACTTTTGCCATGACCTTTGAATCTTCAAGATGGATGTTTAGAATGAAGAATGGACCCCATTTGAACATGATTGAGGTGTTTCAACTTATTTCCCCACCTCATAGCCCTCAGTTGACTGCACAGTTGACTTTTGGTCCTCAGATGACCTTGAAATGTCTTGATTAACTTGAGCCTCTACCACTTGGTGAAATTGCTTCAAAATGAAACCCTAGCTCATGTAAGCTCCTTATAATAATCATGTGATCCTCATCCCAAGAAAATACCTCATCTCTTGCACAAAGGATCTTCTTGAAGCTCTTGACCTGGTGATTGCTTAAGCTACAACAAAAGATGTTAGTGACATATTTTTGTGCTTTTGGTTAGTGAATAAAACAAGAAAAGCAATGATATACAATTCAAGCATGCTTGGTGATCTCAAACCACTCACAAGAGATCCCTACCCACAGGGAAAGGGAGCCAAGATGCTCAATGATCCTTGAGGCTATGCAATGCAATGTTATGATGCCATGAGGGATCTTAGGGACAAAATTGGGGTCTTACATCATGCACCAGGAGATTGTTTCCTTTCACGAAAATGTTCGCGACCTTACTTCACAGATGGAAGTGGCTAACTCTACTCACACCGAGGAGACAAATTTCCTATTCCTGGAGCTTAATAGCCTTCAACGTCAAATTACCACAGCTTAGGCATCCCGACCGCCCCAGATCCCGGGTCATCCACTGCAGTCCCTTTAGTAGCATTCACTATAGACCTTTTCATCATGGAGGAAGAATTTATTTTTACAATTATTATTATTAGAGTTATTTAGACCTATTTTCTTTTAGGATGTCTTTCTATTTACTTTCAAATTTTTTCCATTATGCATCATTTTAAGATTTATTTATTTATTCACTTATTTTTATCATTATATTATGTTTCGTATTATTTTTAATATATCTAATTCAAGGTCAATCTTTGTTCAAATGTATTATACAAACAACCATCTCGAACAAAATGGCAAAACTCCACAAAAAGGACCCAAAAATACACCAAAGACACCCCAAGACCCAAAAGTTTGCAACTTAGGGCCCATTTGCCGAACAACCAAAGATGGCGTTCATCATCAAGGGCATGGCGTTCTCCATGGGTCCTAGCATCTGAAATCCGAGACAGAAGCGAAAACCCTCATTTTCTCCCCATTTTTCACATCCCTTCTTCTTCCCAATCCCACTACCTTTTATCTTAAACTCCATTTACAACCCAACTCATTCACATAACCCCCATAACTCAAATACCCACTCATTTTCCATAAACCCACTCAAATTCCCATATTTAAATACTCCAATTTTTCACTAAAATCCCCAAAACCCATCTTTCACATCTTCTCCAAATTTCTTAATTTTCTCATACAAATAACCAATAATGGCTACCATGAATAAGGGAAACATCATTTTCCGACAAGGAACTAGCGAGAGTAGGCAGAGGAAGAACTATGAGGACTTTCTCGAACGCGACATCTTCGCCACGAGGTATGTCGACAATGCTAGCTTGCATAGATTTGGAATTTATCATAGCATTTATTATTTATTTGAGTCAGTTGGTTTGCTAAATTTTATGGAGAGAAGAGATCACACCTATGAGCACCTAATGTGGAATATGAATATTCTACTAATCAGCTTGCAGAATTGCTACACATTCCTTACAGGGAAAATGTCTTGTGGGAGACACCTTTAGAAACCGAATGGTCGGTTGATGCTTTTGCATTTTGGGAATAGATAACAAGTTCTGCTACTAATTCCTTTGAAGGGAATGTGGCCTTTGAAATTCACAACCCAACCATACGTGTCTACCGCCAAATGTTGGCTGACACCACCTTTGGCTGGGAAAACACAAACAAATTAAATGCAAAAGAATTTATCTATTTTCAAGCAGCAGTGATACAAAGGCTGTTGAATTTGGTCCCAATTTTGATAGCCCACATGAGTGCGGTTTTGAAAAAGAAAGGGACCATATCTTTTGGAGGATTTATTACATCCTTCGCTCATGCTATAGGCTTGATATCGAGCTAGCTACACTAGAACCCTTACCGCCTCGTACCTTAGACCTCAATCTTATGAGGCATATGAGGCTTTGCAAGGTGAGGAGAGAGGGAGGTTACCACCTCATGGTCCAAAATCATGAAATTAATAGTATTGTTTTACCATGTCCTGCTCGTACTGATGTACGTGAAAGGGCAAATTGGATCTATGATTTGCAGACCCCACCTCACACCGGCCTAATGCCGATTGACATTCCTCAGAATGTCAATGCCGATGCTGATACTGATAATGAGTATGACCATTTAGAGTGCAACTCACCTCCACACCATTCACCTCATATGCATGCTCTACCCGCATACACCGCGCCTGGTTATTCTAATCCATTTGCAGGTACCTCTTATGGGTTTGTTTACACTTAGGAGATGTTGTGAGAACAGAGAGCTCGCGAGGAGGAGCGTGATGACTTGTTTTATGACATGTATGAATAACAATAAGATATGATGGAGTTCATGCGGGAATCACAACGCCAAATAGATCGTTCCCTAAAATCAGTGATAAAAACCTAAGCCACCATGGCATCCTAATAGATGCGTCTGCAAGCTTCACATGCACACGACTTTGCTCTTGTGCATGCTAACCAGGAGTCCCTAATAGGGAACCTCGAGAGTCTACAGGTGTCTAACTCCTCGCTTTCAGCATGAGCCCAACAGTTCCAGATCTCCCAGAGTTCACGCCACCAGAGCCGAAGTCGTCATCCCTAACATCTGGACCAGGCAAGAGAGGGCAGTGGGGGCCATAAGTAGCATATCCTCCAGGTTTTTCCGTTCCTATCTTCTACCTTTCATCGAAACATTGAGGATAATATTCGGTTTAAGTGTGGGAGAGGAACCTTGTTGTTTTCTTTTTTCTTATTTATTTTCATTTTTTAGCTAGATTTACTATTTTAATTTTATTGCTAAGGATTTTATTCACTAGTTTAGTTTGTCTGTTGTGTCAATTCATGTGTTGTCGAGTCTTTATGCGTAGTTTTTCTGTTGTTTATTAATTCTTCCATTTCATGAGTCATAAAAAATTGAAAAAAGAAAATAGGGGTTTAATTTGAAATTTTAGGTTATTAGACAAGTTACAGATAGGTTATAGAGACTTGGGAAAGCCCCCAAAAGACCAGTATCATCTTAACACTGTATATCTCCTTAATTATAAAGATCGATTTGGATACTTGTTATGCCACGACCTTGAAATCTCTCCCCTAAATAAGTCTTTGAGTAGTTTATCCTAACAGTCAGCACCACCTGAATTACCATTAAGTAAGCTGACCAATACAAATAGGTGAATGATCCCACGGTAAAGAGAAAGAAAAGAAAGTAAAAATATGGAAAATTAAGAAATAGAAAAAGGAATTTTCCTTCTAAGTAAGGTGACCCTCATTCGGTCATTTAGCCTAACGGTTGTGAAACCTCTAAGAATATTACATATTCATCATAATTTTCGACATAATATGGATCATGGTCACTAACAAGTTTGTTTACTGTGTGTGAACAGATAACATGCTTAATGTGATTGCGCCTGAATGAAAAAGGACGAAAAATGGGATGAGTAAGTTAGGCATAGGCATAATGACATGATGCATATTGGTTTCTATAGGAAGGAGATTTATGACCACAAACACGGAATGTGTTGTTACGATACCCTTAGTTTACAAGTTAGTACCTCTCAATATAGCCTTGAGCGAATTAGAGTCTTTAGCCTAGAATAATTACAAGAGCATCACTGTTTTTCTTCGTATGCTTATAAATGTTTGCTTGAGGACAAGAAAAGGTTCAAGTGTGAGAGAGTTTGATAACACCAAATTATACCATTATTTTGAGTTGTTTTTGTAGAGGTAAAT
This sequence comes from Lathyrus oleraceus, assembly GCF_024323335.1. Classification (NCBI taxonomy): domain Eukaryota; kingdom Viridiplantae; phylum Streptophyta; class Magnoliopsida; order Fabales; family Fabaceae; genus Lathyrus; species Lathyrus oleraceus. Next base: position 212,428,510 of record NC_066583.1, read on the forward strand.
TCATGATCATCAAGCTTTGGATAAGCTAGACATCAAATAAACAAGAGTTGCCACTGCGCTTTTATTGTTTCCAAGGGAAAAGGGAAAAGTACGAACAAAACCCAAAAATAAGAAGTTTTCAAATCAAAACTAATAAAATACCAGAGATTACAGGTAAGGGGATTGGTTACACAGAGGGAAGGTGTTAACACCCAAAGTGTCCTAGGTACTCCTAGGGAGCCCTTTCTTGTGTGCATATGTGTTTTTGTACAAATGATGTTTGCAAACAAATAGAATGGGGGGATGAGAAAAGAATTCATTAATATATTTTTGTGTTTGACAAGACCTTCAGACTTACCAACATAAAAATGAGGGATCAAAACCTCGTAGTTCGTGGTATCAATTTAAAAGTGAGTGCATTGCTTTTAACAAAGATTAAGTTTGAAAGGCACAAAGGCCTAAAAAATGGTTTGAATGAGTTAGTTCTTTTTGGATTTTAAAATTTTAAGTCAAGTATATTTAAGTTTATTTACAAGTTTGATTAAGAAAAAGTTTGAAAATGAAATGGCATAAGGCCAAAGTTTCTAATTTGTAAAAGTGGTCAAAGTTTAGAAATCAACAAACATAAGAAAAGAAGTTTTTTTTTAAAAGGGGGGAGAGATTTTGAAATTAAAGAAGTGAGGAGGAGATGAAGAGACTAATCCTAAGCACAAAATTAAAAGTTGAGAGTTGAAAAGATCAGACCAATGGGCTGAAATCCAATAAACAAGAATGTCATATAGAAACCCAAATTCTCTTAGACTTTAGAATCAAGCAACAAATAACGCACAAAATATCAACTTGAAGAGCAAGGCATGAAATAAATATAGTCACATCCAAGCTTAGCAACTCCATGATCTTCTTCAAATTTGCCCATGTAGCAGATGAATTTCATAATGCATAAATAACATGTTCAAAATAACAGCTTCACAATGATCATGTTGCAGATGAACTCAAATGGACCTTCAATGATGTATTAGATGAAGTTTCAAATTGCAAGCACTTGGTTACATGAAAGTTGGCATTGTCCAAGTCCTTTACATAGGGAATAATGCCTAAATTCTAAGTCCAATTGTCTCAGATCAAACCAACAGTCCACACAAGATACTTTTAGGGTTTTTGTTCTTACTATGTAAATTAATGGTCAAAGACCACACAAACAAACACAATATACACAAATAAAATATATCACAAAATATGGCCCAAATGGACAAAGTGAATTTGACATTAACATAAACAATTAGAATGGTATGAATAATGGTAAGTGAATAAAGCTCAAAAATTAAATTGCATTAAAAGTAAATGACTTGAAATTAAATTTTAGTTGTTAATGAGTTAGAATTTAGTATTGCTTTTGTTTTTGCTCTTTTGTTTAAGTCATTCTTTGGAGAACACTCAACCCACTTATCACAAGCATGGATCCTTTAACCAAGACATCTTCCAAAGGAAGTAAAAAAGGTCAAGTTTCCACATAATACCATGAAAGACGGGAAACTTACAATCTCAATAACTAGAATGTTATGCCTTTTATGTCAAAATTTAGCGCTATGTTAAGCAATCGTAATTGGATTTATATAGAAGTCACAACTATTTGAGGTCGGACAATAGAATTTTGGTTTTATGCATGTTAGAGACATAGTATGATGAACTATGCTCATGAAAAATACTGTAAGACCCTAATTTTGACCTTAAGATCCCTCATGGCATCATGTTGTTGCACAAGTGCATTGCCTCAAGGATCATAGCATGTTTGTCTCCTTAACCCTAGGGTTGGGACTTGTTTGAGTGTTTTGAGATCACCAAACATGCTTTTATTGTATATTATTGCTTTTCTTATCTTTATTACTAACCAAAAGCACAAAAATATGTCACTAACTCTTTTTGTTCTGAAGCTCAAGTGATCATGTGCCACAATGTTCCTATGAGGCTCCTAAGCCCAATGAAATGGCCAGATGAAGATGAGGAAAGGCATGACAATGGTCCACAAAGCTCATAATAATAATATATGTCTCCCAAGTATATCAATTTTCCAATTTGATCAAGATAACCCAAAGGGCTTAAGGATTGTTTCCCAAGGAAACCCTAATTTCAATTGTGCTTTGACTGTGCCTTGCCCATGAAGCAAACTCAACCTATGATCAAATTTAATCAAGGGAAGTTCTTTCATTCATAACTTTATGCATATATGAGCCTATTTGAGGATCATCAATCATTTATTCATCAATATTGGATGTTTGGCCTTGATAAGTTGACCAGTCAAAGTCATCTGACTAAATTGAGGATCACTGAGATATAACTTTTGATGTGTTTGTCAAATGAAGATGATCCAAAGAGAAACAATGTTATTAAGAACCATATGAACAACTTTCATGTTCATCCAAAATCCATTTGAAACTTGGAAGGTCATCATTCATTTCAAAACATTATAGGTCATTTTGACTAAAACCCTAACTTTGGGTCAACTTACCAAGGGCATAACTTCCTTAATTTTTATGATTTTGAGGTGAGACAAAATGCATTGGGAATCTTGAGATGTCTACTTAAAGATTTATGTTGGACAAAATTTCATAATCCTAAAATAAATACATGTGATAATACAAAACATTATAGGTCATATTGGACCTAATTCATTTAATTTGAAAAAGTACCCAACTTCAAATGCCCATAACTTTGTCATAGAAAATCCAAATGATGAAAACTTTGAGTCTAAATTGATCATCTTGAAAATATCTACAACTTTAATGTTGCTTTTGGTGAAATTTTTCAAATGTGACTTAAACATGTTTTGTACTTGGATCTTCCAGGAAAGTTTTCATTCATTTTCACATGCCAAATGAATTTTTGCCCAACATGACTTTTGTTCCTTATTTCAAGGGATTTCCAACCATTAATCGCAATACTCTTTTGGACTTACCATTTGAGAGTTTCGAATTCATTTCCATTTAGGTGCATTTTGGTATTTCATGTTATAACTTGGTATGCAAGCTGATTCCATTTCATGTACACGTCCAAATTCTTTCCATATGAACTCAACATGATTTTGCAGCCATCATTGAGCCTTCCACACGCATGTACAAGCCCATGCATTCATTTCCAATTTGCCATGCACATGAAAGAAGTGTCATAATTTGAGACTTTCAGCTATAAATAGAGGTTCTCTCTCATTCGTTCATCAACCTTTTGGAGATCTGAATTGCTGCAGCATTGAAACCATAGCCATACTAAAGGAATTTGTTCAAATTTTTTCTCACTTTCGAGCTTGAAATTGAGCACCATTAGCTGATCTTCAAAGCTTAATTCCTTAGCCTTTCACTTTCACTGCATCCCTAGAGCAAAGAGGAGCCAAGATCTTGAAGGATTTGTGGCCTGAAGTGCTTCAATTCAGAGGTATACATTCAAACTTTTGGATCTAGAACTCTCAATTCAATGTAGTATCCTTGTGTTTGTGTGGTTTTTTGAAGTCCTCACACTTGAGGCAAGCCATTGGTGCTTTCAATTCACCATTTCATGAGCTTACAACTTAAACACCATGATCTTCTTCCTCACGTTTCTCTCAATATAGGAAGAGTGTGGAAGATTCAATGGTACAGTGATGATCTCCATCACACGAGCTTCATTTTCATGTCCTTGTTTTTAATTTTTATTAAACTTTTTTTCTCTGCAACTAGTGGTCGGATTCTGTTGACTCGCCGGAGAAGACGGTGGTTTCCCCCACCACCACTACGTGTCTTGTCTCCTGGACATTGGATCTGGATACCACGTTTTAATTTTGATCCTCCATTATCTTTACTTCATTTAATTACTTGTGTGGCGCGTTTGACTTGGACAAACCGTGTTCCTCATGATCTGGACCATTTATCCATGCCACGTCAATTAATGAGCTTCAACCTGTGGCGCTGGTTTTTTCCATTTATTCTATTTTCTTTTATTTTTAGTTAATTCCTTTTATTTTCTAAAATTCATAAAAAATCATTTGAAGTCATAAAAATATGAGACCAATTCCAAAAAAATTCTTGAAAAATCTAGTTTCATATTTTGATTTTTAATTATTTTTGTGAATTCATTTGATATTTTTCATGGATTATTTGATTTATAATAGTTTTAATTTATTTTTAAATACTTTCTAACTTTTGAAAAATCCAAAAATATTTTCCTAGCATCTATGGATCATGATAAGTCAATGAAAAACAGTCTCATCAATTTCTTATTTGATTTGAGATTTATTTGAGATTTTAGTTCATATTGTGCTATTTTTTATTTGTTTTTATTTGTTTTTAATTGCTATCTGATTTCAAAAATTGATGAGAAAATTAGTCAAAGCTTGTTTGACTATGTTGAACCTATGAGAATTTAATTGGACTTTTTATAGTTGATTTGAATTGAATTTGAGATTTGACCTTATTTGTTTAATTTTATATGCATTTTATTTTAATTCAAAAAATACCAAAAAAATAGTGTTGACTTGTTGACTTGTAATCTTCATTTCTCTTCTGTTTGGTGTTGGTTCATGTTGATTTGATTCACATTTGACCAATTGGAACTGATTGATGTATTCTTTTCTCCTCCCTTTCATCTTCATCCGTTTCTTTCCATCAATGGTCAATGAGTTAAAGTCTTATGGTTGGTCTTGACAAATGAGAGGTTTAACCTTCTTTGATCCAAACCAAACTCAACTTGATCCATGATCAAGTGAGTTGTTTTGTGTCCAAGATAGGTTGCTTCTCGATCAAGCAAATAACCTAAAGTCAATACAAGGCCCTTCCCCTTTTGTTTTGGCATGGCAAGTTTATGGAGCTTGGCTTACTAGTCATGATCTCTAACTTGTGTTCTTTGCCTATATTTTAATTGACCGACCTCAAATAGGTGTGACTACTACATTAGTCCACTAACGATTGCTTAACATAGTGCTACATTGTCTTATGACAAGCTAACATAACCTCACTAATTACTAACTTTAATTTGAGCTTTTAATTTCTTGCCATTTACTTTTAATGCCATTTATTTCTTGCTCATTATTCATATTGATATATATATATATATTGCTATTTTGTGTTTCTTTGTGTTTATTTGTGTGGACCAAATACAAAAGGAGAAAGGACTTAGAATTAGGACTTACCTATGCTTAAAGGAGTTCAAGAGCAACTAGGTCTCATGCCTTTAGAGTGCAAGAAACTTGTTGAAGAGCAACTAGGCCTCGTGCCTTTAGAATTCTAAAATTCAAAGTTGACTTCAAAGGACTTCTCATCAAACTTATTCTTTGTCCATTCCCCTTATTGTGTTGTGAACTTTTTGATGTTTGCTTTTGTGTGATAGGGATCCCACCTTGAGATTGTGAAAAGAGGACCATTGTCATGAATAGCCAAGTTAAGAGCCAAGCCAAACGGAGATCCTAGGAGCTTGAATTCAAATTGTTTGATTGCTTGTTTGTGTGTGCTAAATCCAAAGGAAAGGAGCATCTTCAATCATCTCTATGATTCTAAGAAAAGGAACTCCAAGGATTTATCTTTTTCCTCTTATATTTGTATGCTTTAGGAATAGCCCTTCTCTTCTTCTCCCCACTCTAACCAAGCCAAAAATCATTTTCAAAACTTTGACTTTATTTCAAATTAGAAACCTAGGCCTTATGCCTTTGACTTCTCAAAATTATTTTCATAAATACTCATTGTGAATAAACTTTAATCCAACTTTGACCTCATTTCGTAAATAAATTTAACTTGTAAATATAACTCACTTAAAGTTGTTTTGTGGTTCCGATGGCCACTTGTTAAAACCTTATCAAAACATTAGTCATAGGTTTGAGTTATCATAGTGGTTGATGTAAATCCCACCTCATCCTTAGTGGTTGGATTATAAGTCTTCCATGCTTATTATAGGGTTAACCCCTCACTAGCATGTTGAAGTCTTCCTCATATGGTGGATTGTTGGTTTAGGTTGAGTTTTCTCCCTTTGATAACAAAAGACCTTAAGGCTTTTGATCAAATCAATTCACTAATCTTTGAGATTTTTACCCCGAACTACGAGGTTTTGATCCTTCTTTGTGATGGTATATAGGCAATGGGTTCATCCATTCAAACAACAAAATTTGTAAATATAATCTATTCTCTTCTCATCCCTCCAATCTTTTGTACAAATATTTTCACAAATACCAACCTACAACACATATTTGCAAAAAGAGGTTCCCTGAGAGTACTAAGGATGTTTTGGGTGCGTAAAACCTTCCCATTTCATAACCAACCCCCTTACCCAGATCTCTGACATTTTTATTAGTTTTTTATTTGAAAAACTTCTTACTTGGCTTTTGTTCGCTTTTTAGCCTTTCCTTTGGAAAAATAAAAGTGCGGTGGCGACTCGAATTGTATGTTTACTTTTGGTTTAGTCAATAAAGCTAAAGATAATGAAAACCCCGCTACAGAAAAGTGGCGACTCTGCTGGGGAATGAATTGCACTCTAGTGGGTTTAGCCTACTTTTTGCTTGTATGTGTTGTATGTTTATATTTATTTGTGACATATTTTTGTGCAAATTTGGGATGAATGTATTGTTTGTAATGTATGAATTGCTTGATATATTAATTGCTTGTATGCTTGGTGGTTTCTTGTGAGATGAGTTCTATACCCGAACTCGAGTGCACTTATGATAGGAGAATTGCATAATCTTGTTGACTTGTGTGGAGTTATTCCTTAACAAGTTAACTTGCAAACTCATTCACTTGGTGGAGGTCTTATTGGGATCAATAATGTCACACGAGTAGTCGTGGTTAGGCATTACTCTTTCCAATATAAACCCTAGAAGCCAAGGACCTTAGATACCTAGCCCATCTTGGCCTATTTTAGGACGTAGTGCGAAGGTCGTTCAAGTGTAAGATTTGATATGATTGTTACGCGATACTACACTTATAAGAGTCTCTCTTGAGAATATTTTTGGAATATGAGTAGTCGTTTTATCCGATAATATCCGAAAGATGGGATGATGACTATGGGAACCTTTTTAGAACATGATTGTCAGGTGTAACCATAGTACACTCCCTTTGGGTGGTTCTTAACCGAAACTCCATGCTCGTGACTTACAACAAACGCTTGATTCACGGTTGATCCGTTCTCGTATATCCTCAATATCAATGGAACTTGGGTGTTGATAAGGTGCAAACCATAATCCACCAAAATGGATGATTGATATTGATGATGACTTGAGCCATCCCGTGACCTTTGTGTGGTGTGAATTGCTTGATCCTTGAGTGGGATTGTTGCATCCATGAATTCATGCATTCATCTGCATTCATATCATCAACAATAAAGATTTTTCAAGGAACTTAAGAGGTCTATTTGCAAATTTTTAGACATGGATAAGCAAGAAGGAATACGAAGAGGTACAGTTTCAGACAACCCAACTTGAAAGAGTTAAGGAGTTTGACATCTTATGTATTAGAGCCCTTGGAATTCAAAGCTCGCCATGGGAAGCTTTTGTCTATTCTTTCTACTAAGGTGGATGAGGATTGATGAGTGTGTTGGTGCAGTTCTACGATCCTTTGTATCAGTACTTCACTTTTCCGGATTTCCAGCTTTTGCCTACATTGGAGGAGTATACTTATCATGTGGGTATACCTATTCTGGACCAGTTGCCGTTTAGTGGTTTGGAGAAGATTCTGTATTCTCAAGAGATTGCTGACATGCTTCATATGGATGTATCTGACATTGTTGCTAATATGACTACCAAAGGTGGAATTCAAGGTCTCCCGTCTGATTTTCTGATTGCCAAGGCTACCTTGTTTGGGAAGGCCATGAGTAAGGAAGCTTTTTAAGCCATATTTGTACTCCTCATCTATGGGCTAGTGTTATTTCCCAACATCGACAACTTTGTGGATGTGAATGCTATTAGGATTTTCTCTTCTCTTAATCTCGTTCCGACTCTGTTGGGTGACACTTATTTCTCTTTGCATATGAGGAATGCAAAGGGTGGTGGTTCCATTTTATGTTGTATGCCTCTGTTGTACAAGTGGTTTATTTTGCACTTGACTCAGACGCTTGCCTTCAAGGAGAACAAAGGATGTCTACGGTGGTCCACGAGACTTATGTCTCTCACTAATGATGATATCTCTTGGTATAATCGTGTTTATGATGGCGTTCAGATTATTGACTCTTGTGGTGAGTTCTCCAATGTACCTCTTCTTGGTAAATGTTGTGGAATTAACTACAACCCTGCTTTGGCTCGTCGTCAGCTTGGGTTCCCCTTAAAGGATAAACCTAACAACATTTCGTTGGAAGGCTTATTCTTTCAAGAGGGTAAAGACCCCCAAAACTTGAATGATAGGATGGTCCACGCCTGGCACAAGGTTCATAGGAAAGGGAGGAATGAGCTTGGTCCGAAGAATTGTGTTGCTTTGGAACCTTACACCTCTTGGGTAAGGAAGAGAGCTCTTGAGTAGCGCATGCCGTACGAGTATATGAGACCTACCCCTATGGTTATGGTTGGGGCTTCAACCCTCCCTAATCAAGGAGTAAAGGAGTTAAGAGACAAAGATCGGTCGCGTGCATGGGTTCGTGAGCGTGAGGAACTTCTTCAGCAACTCAAAGATAAGGATGCAATGATAGAGTTTCTAGAGCATCAGGTTATTGATGAGCCTGATGATGTAGTTACTTCTCTCCTTCCTCACTCATCCAGGTTTTGGAAGAGGAAGTATGATCAGCTCGCCAAGGAGAAGGCCGATATGGAAGCAGCTTATGAGAGAGAGGTGAAGAGGCTTCGTGCTATGTATCTCCCGATCTCAAAGGCTTTGGACGATTGCTTCTAGGGCTCCATAGGATGTTTATTCTCCTTTTCTCTTGTATTGTATTTGGCTACCAAAACTGTACTACTTCTTTGGTGTAAAAAGTTTCCAAATATTATTGCTATGAGTATTCCATATATGTCTTAAAAGTTCAATATTTTCGAAACATTTGCAAATAGATCTCTATAAAGCTCCTCTGATGAAAAACAAATCATATGCACAAGCATTGCATGCATCATATGCATAAGCAGGTTTTGTTCTGAGCTCTTGATCAGTGGTCTAACTCTTTGCTCTTCATTTATTTTGAAGACAAGCTAACGCACCAGTATAACACCCGAGCAAATCATCAGAAGATCATGGAACACCTCGAACAAGAGAACAGAGACCTGAAGGAAGAGATTGCTAGACTGACTGCCATGATGGAGTCAGTCCTTGCCGCGCAGAGTCAAGCTTCACCAACTCCTACAACTCCTCCCGCGAGGACGTTATCTCTGAAGTGGCTACTTCGACAGTGCATGCTGCCACCGCCCACTTCGCTCTGAATATGCTATTCGGATTCCCTTGGGGAATGCCATCTAATTTCATGCCAGAGGGTTTCGCTCCTACTCTTGCTTCTATGCCGGCATCTAGCCCGGTCCTGTCTGTGCCACCTCCCGTTGTGCACACCTTACCCCATGTGGAAGACACCATTTATCATTTTGAGCCATCTGAGGGCCCGGACGTATATGAGAAAATGGATGAGATGAAAGATCAATTCCTTGAGTTGTGCAAGGAACTGAAGACTTTGAGAGGTAAGGACCTCTTTGGGAAGAGTGCTGCTGATTTGTGCATGGTGCCCAACGTTAAGATCCCAGTTAAATTCAAAGTGCCTGACTTTGAGAAGTACAAGGGAAACACGTGCCCACTCAGCCATCTTGTGATGTATGCTCGCAAGATGTCAACCCAAACAGACATCGATCAACTGCTAATTCACTATTTCTAGGACAGCCTGACAGGTGCTGCGCTCCGGTGGTATATGGGGCTGGAAAGTGCAAGCATCCGCACTTTCAATGATATTGGAGAGGCGTTCGTGAAGCAGTATAAATATAATGTGGACATGGCTCCAGACAGAGATCAGTTGAGGGCGATGTCCCAGAAGGATAAGGAGACCTTCAAGGAATATGCCCAGAGGTGGCGAGAACTGGCAACGCAGATAGTGCCACCCTTGGAGGAGAAGGAGATGACAAAGATCTTCTTGAAGACTTTGAGCTCTTTCTACTACGAGCGCATGATTGCCAGTGCTTCCTCGGACTTCACCGAAATGGTGAATATGGGGATAAGGCTAGAGGAGGGGGTCCGTGAAGGACGCTTGTCTCGTGATGATGGTTCCTCGACAAAGAAGTATGGAGGATTTGCCAAGAAGAAGGAAGGGGAGACTCATGCTGCTTCTTCCCATGTTAAAAGAAGGCCCTCTATGAGGAGGAAAGAAGTCCGACCAACTGTTAATCAACATCAGGTGGCTCATATAGCACCTGCTTTCAGAGAAGTTCAACAACAACATCGTCAACAACAACAAGCATACCAGCCTCGCAACAATAACAACACCAGCACCAGCAACTATGAAAGGAAGAGGGTGACTTTTGACTCGATTCCGATGACGTATGCTGAACTTTATCCTTCCTTAATTGATAGGAAGTTGATAACTCCACGAGATCCTCCTGCTGTGCCAGCCAATCTTCAGTGGTGGTACAAGCCCGAACTTCACTGTGTATATCATTCCGGTGCTCCCGGACATGACGTGGAGAATTGTTTTCCTTTGAAGACCAAGGTGCAAGACCTTGTGAGGAGTGGGATACTGTTCTTTGAGGACGTAGGCCCTAATGTGAAGAAGAACCCATTGCTCAAGCATGGGAAGGCAGCTGTTAATATGGTTCAGGGGTGCCCTGGTAAATACAAAGTCCTTTATGTAAATGACATAAGGCAATCCTTAGTAGAGATGCATAGGCTATTGTGTGAACACAGTCATTATGAGCATGATCCTGATAGGTGCCAGGTGTGCACTATCAATGAAAGAGGATACCGTCAGGTGAGAAGGGACATACAAGAGATGATAGACCAGGGGATGATCGAGATACTTCAGAATCGTAATGAGGATGAAGTTGATGTTATCACTCCAGTATTCAAAATTCCTGATCCTGTTGTCATTAAGTATGATGGCAGCAAGAAGAAAGTGTCACCAACTCTTGTGATCAAGCCAGGAGGTCCTATCCCGTATGTATTAGATAAAGCGGTCCCGTACCGTTATAATGTTGTTATGTTGGAGGATGGGAAGGAGGTGTCGTTGCCCTTAACCTCTGTCGTGAGTATTTCTGACGTTAGTGGAGTGACCCGTAATGGTCCTGTTTTCTTGGCAAAGCCGAAATCCCACGAAGACGTTATGAGGAAAGATGGTGTCAATCCTGCTGGTCCCATGTGGATTTCTTCTTTGAATCAGTCTGTTCCTGTTGTGAAGGGTGTTGACCCTGTTGTTAATAAATCTGTTAAAGCTCCTATCCTGGTTGGCCAGTCTGGCATGTTAAGAGAGGATGGTGATGAGATGTTAAGGCTCATCAAGAGGAGTGAGTATAATGTTGTGGAGCAGTTGCTTCAAACTCCATCAGAGATATATGTCTAATCTTTGTTGATGAATTCAGAGCCGCACCATAAAGTGTTGCAAAGGGTGTTGGACGTGGCATGCGTAGATTACGATGTCACGATTGAGCAGTTTGATAGCATTGTTGCAAATATAACCGCCTGCAACAATTTGAGCTTCTGTGATGACAATCTTCCTGAGGGGGGAAAAGACCATAATTTGGCTTTACATATCTCTATGAATTGTAAAGAAGATGCCCTGTCCAATGTGTTGGTGGACACATGGTCATCACTTAATGTATTGCCAAAATCCACTCTTGCCAAACTTTCATATCAGGGGCCTCCCATGTGGCAAAGTGGAGTGGTAGTGAAAGCTTTTGATGGGTCACGTAAAACTGTGATTGGTGAATTAGACCTCCCAATCAAGATTGGACCTAGTGATTTCAAAATTACTTTCCAGGTTATGGATATACATCCGTCATATAGCTATTTGCTTGGTAGGCCATGGATTCACGAGGCAGGCGCCGTGACATATACCCTGCACCAAAAGTTGAAATTCGTTAAGAACAAAAAGTTGGTGGTGATAGGGGGAGACAAGGCTCTCTTGGTCAGCCATTTATCTTCCTTTTCCTACATTGATGCTGAGGATGAGGTTGGGACTCCGTTCCAACCTTATCTATTGCTGAGACTTCTAGGAAAGGACTTTCTTCATTTGTCTCCTATAATGACGCGAAGTTGGCCATTAAGCATGGTGCAACTAATGGTTTGGGGAAACTGATCAAGATGGAAGATAATAAATCCCGAGCTGGTATAGGGTACTCTTCTAGTGTTTCCAATGATCTTGGGTTGTTCCAGAGTGGAGGTTTCATCCACACCGTTGAAGATCAGGAAGCTGTTGCCATCGTTGAAGAAGGTGAAGAGGAAGACCTTGGCAACTTTGTCATACCTGGAGGAATCTGCAATAATTGGGTCACTGTTGATGTTCCAACAGTTATCCATAAGTCAATGTAATGTGTTCATTTTGTTTAAAAACCCTTCTCCCATTCCAAAAGGAGAAGTGAAGACATTGTTGGCATAATTGATTAATACAATGATATTCATTCGATAATCGCATGTTAAATGGTTGTTTTCTCAAAACTTATTTTTCCTTTTGCTTTTTGCATGAAATTGGTGATCACCATAAAACCCTAAAAAAGAGAATAAAATCAAATTTGCTTTTGCATAATGATTTACCTTGTTTGAATTCTGAAATCTCTTTTATACTCAAAATCATTATGCAGGCTAATCAAACCCATTGAACATAATGATCCAACACCATCTCCCAACTTTGAGTTCCCTGTATTTGAGGAAGAAGAAGATGATGTTGAAGAGATTCCTGATGAGATTACCCGTCTTATTGAGCACGAGGAGAAGATCATTCAGCCACATCTTGAGAATCTGAAAACAGACAACTTGGGGTCTGAAGACTGCATTCGTGAAGTGAAGATTGGGGCACTCCTGGAAGAGTCTGTTAAGAAGGGGTTGATTGAATTGCTACGAGAATATGTCGACGTCTTTGCATGGACGTATGAAGACATGCCTAGTCTAGATACTGATAGCGTGCAACATTTCTTGCAGTTGAAGCCTGAGTGTGTGCCTGTGAAGCAAAAGCTCATAAGAACTCATCCTGATATGGCAGTGAATATTAAAGAAGAAGTTAAGAAGCAAATTGATGCGTGGTTTCTGGTGACTTCTACATATCCTCAATGGGTGGCCAATATTGTGGCCGTGCCTAAGAAAGATGGAAAAGTCTGAATCTGTGTGGATTACGGTGATTTGAATAAAGCTAGTCCAAAAGATGATTTTCCTTTACCACACATTGATATGTTGGTAGACAATACGGCTAAATTCAATGTCTTTTCATTTATGGACGGATTTTCCGGTTATAATCAGATTAAAATGGAACCCGAGGATATGGAGAAGACAACATTCATCACACCTTGGGGAACATTCTATTATTGAATGATGCCCTTCGGTTTGAAGAACACCGGAGCCACGTATCAATGTGCTATGACTACCTTGTTTCATGATATGATGCACAAAGAGATCGAGGTATATGTAGATGATATGATTGCAAAGTCGAAAACGGAAGTTGAACATGTAGAACACTTGTTGAAGCTTTTCCAGCGTTTGAGGAAGTACAAACTCTGCTTGAATCCGAACAAGTGTACATTTGGAGTCTGTTCCGGCAAGTTATTGGGCTTTATTCTCAGCGAGAGAGGTATTGAAGTTGATCCTGCCAAGGTCAAAGTAATACAAGAGATGCCTGCACCCAAAACTGAGAAGCAAGTCCCAGGTTTTCTTGGCCGCTTGAATTACATTTCGAGATTTATATCCCATATGACTGCCACATAAGTGCGCCTAGATTCAAGCTCCTCTGGAAAGATAAGCGTCATGATTGGACCGAAGATTTCCAAAAGGCCTTTGACAGTATTAAAGAGTAACTGTCCGAGCCTCCGATTCTGTATCTGCCTGTTGAAGGGAGACCATTGATTATGTACTTGATTGTGCTTGATGATTCCATGGGTTATGTCCTTGGTCAGCAAGATGAATTAGGAAAGAAAGAGTATGCAATATACTACTTGAGTAAGAAGTTTAACGACTATGAGTCTCGGTACTCAATGCTTGAGAAGACATGTTGTGCTTTGGCTTGGGCTACTAAGCGTTTACGCTAGTATATGTTGAATCATACAACTTGGTTGATATCCAAAATGGATCCAATCAAGTATATCTTTGAAAAGCCTGCTTTAACTGGGAGGATTTCCCGTTGGCAGATGCTGTTGTCTGAGTATGATATTGAGTATCGAGCTTAAAAAGCTATTAAAGGTAGTATCTTGGCTGACCATTTGGCGCATCAACCAATTGAAGATTATCAGTCTGTGCAATACGACTTCCCTGATGAGGAGATTCTGTATTTGAAGATGAAAGATTGTGATGAGCCTACGCTCGACGAAGGGCTAGAGCCTGGTTCCCGTTGGGGTATGGTGTTCGATGATGCTGTCAATTAGTATGGAAATGGTATTGGGGATAGTGATTATTACTCCTCAAGGCACACATTTTCCTTTTACAGCAAGGCTAACTTTCAAATGCACGAATAATATGGCAGAGTATGAGGCTTGTATTATGGGTTTGGAAGAATGTATTGATCTTAGGATCTAACATCTTGATGTTTATGGTGATTCGGCCCTTGTTGTTAATCAGGTTAAGGGTGAATGGGAGATGAATCAGCCTGGCCTCATCCCATACAGAGATTATGCGAGGAGGACTTCAAATTTCTTTACTAAAGTTGACTTCCATCATATTCCTCGAGATGAGAATCAGATGGCGGATGCTCTCGCTACACTTGCTTCAATGATTGCTGCCAATTATTGGAATGAAGTCCCAAATATTACTGTGATGCGCTTGGATAGACCAGCTCACGTGTTTGCAGTTGAGGAAGTAAAAGATGATAAGCCATGGTATTATGATATCAAGTGCTTTCTCCAGAGTCAGACTTACCCTCCTGGGGCATCTGTTAAAGATAAGAAGACTTTGAGGAGATTATCTGGCAGTTTCTACCTTAATGGTGATGTGCTTTACAAGAGGAATTTCGACATGGTTTTGCTCAGATACATGGATAGACACGAAGCAGACCTATTGATGACTGAAGTCTATGACGGTTCATTTGGTACCCATTCCAATGGACATGCTATGGCTAAAAAGATGTTGAGAGCAGGCTACTATTGGCTGACAATGGAGTCTGACTGCTGCAAATATGTGAAGAAATGCCACAAGTTTCAGATTTATGCGGACAAGATTCATATGCCCCCGACACTTCCGAATGTTATTTCCTCACCATGGCCTTTCTCCATGTGGGGAATTGGCATGATTGGCATGATTGAACCTAAGGTGTCGAACGACACCATTTTATTCTCGTAGCCATCGATTACTTCACCAAGTGGATTGAGGCGGTATCGTATGCAAATGTGACCAGGCAGGTGGTTCTGAAGTTTATCAAGAACCAACTCATATTCCGATATGGTGTGCCAGATAAGATTATTACTGATAATGGATCTAACTTGAACAATAAGATGATGAAAGAGCTGTGTGGCGAGTTCAAGATTGCACATCATAATTCTTCTCCCTATAGACCCAAGATGAATGGAGTTGTTGAAGCTGCTAACAAGAACATCAAGAAGATTATTCAGAAGATGGTTGTTACGTACAAAGATTGGCATGAGATGCTACCATTTGCTTTGCATGGTTATCGTACATCTGCTCGCACTTCAACAGGGGCAACCCCTTTCTCTCTTGTATACGATATGGAGGTTGTGCTCCCCGTAGAGGTTGAGATCCCATCAATGAGAGTCTTGATAGAAGCCAAGTTGACTGAGGCTGAATGGGTTCAGAGTCTTTATGACCAACTGAATTTGATTGAAGAGAAGAGATTAACTGCCATGTGCCATGGTCAGTTATATCAGCAAAGGATGAAGAAAGCTTTTGATAAGAAGGTCAAGCCTCATGTGTTCCGAGAAGATGACCTCGTGCTCAAGAAAGTCTTGTCTTTCGCGCCCGATTCCAGGGGCAAGTGGAGTCCAAACTATGAAGGTTCATACGTTGTTAAGAGAGCCTTTTCAGGCGGTGCTTTATTGCTCATAACTATGGATGAGGAGGATTTCACTCGTCATGTGAATTCAGATGCAATCCAGATATACTTCGCCTAAAAATAAAAATAGAATAGCTCGCTAAGTTGAAAACCCGAAAGGGCGGCTTAGGCAAAAATGAGTGTCTCGGTGGATTGAAAACCCGAAAGGGCGGTCTAGGCAAAAGTTAGAGACATGAAAAAAAATAATAAATATATATCCCGCTAGATTGAGTACCTAACCCTGGGGCAATCTAGGCAAAAATTAGGGATTTGGCAAGTAACTGCATCCTGACAAGACTTTGTTCTACAAGTTGTCGTCTGTTAAAGATTCTCGCTCAATCGTCATCAACTGAAGTTTCGAATACAGTGGATTCAAAGTTGGTGGAGAAATGGTCATTATGTTCAATGTAGCCATTTTTTCATGTATATCACCAATTTCAAATTTATAAAGATCCATGGAGTTTCGCCATTTGCGGACTACCATTCTATTAAATAAATTTGAGCCTTTATCCAATTCTTTGCACTCTTATTTGTTTATGTTTAACAAATGTTTGCATGTTTTTAATTGACGAATATCATTGTTTTAAACAAATAAAGTTTTTACAAATTGTTTTAAACAAAATGAACATTTACAATGACTGAAAGGATAAGTGAGATGTCCTCAGTGCTTTCCCAAGGATAGTATGATCACCAAAGGGTAAGATATCTGTTCATATTCTGGAATTCTTATATCCTTTTCATCAGCTTTCAAGTTGTCTCCCCAGCAAGCGCAGGAAGAATGATACATCATCAGCTTCCCAGAGAGTCTGATATGAGAAGTTCTCTTTGATGGTTGTGGATTTGATCTATCTTATTGGATTTCTTTCCCCTAGCAGGATTTGTGGATGTTCATCCAACACACTCCCAGGTAGTTTGTTTGTTCATACATGCTTGTTTCCCCCGCGGAGTCTTAGCAATCCATAATTGGTTGTATGGTCGATTTGTGGATGATCCCTTCTGTTCTAGTTCTTGCCTTGATCTTTCAGAGACGTGTATCCCTCTATATCAGGCACTAACATTTGTGTTTTATCAATTATATGGTTGTCATCCCTTGTGTGTATTGACCTAAAATCCCTTATAGATTGATAAAAGTTGATATGCTATCTACTCACGAGGAAGTTTGTCTTTCCCCAGCATGAGTAGAAGTTCCCAGCGGAGTAAGCATGTGTTCCCTGCAGAGCTATCTTTCCAGATATTTGTCTCCTCAGCAGGAAGTTGCCTAGAGTAATTGGTGAATGGCTTGTCTCCCTTTTCATCCCCAGTATGTCACTTGTGGATGCAGGATTCATTCCCATTTTCTCCAGCCAGGGTAGTTCTGTCAAGAACATTTGCAGCTTGTCCCCAGTAGGGTTGCCTGATCCGAGTTTGATGTTGCTATCTCCTCCGAGTCTGGAGATTTATTCTAGCATTGAGAGCTGGTGTTGAATATGTTTTTTTTCCTTCCCTAGTGGAGAAAAATGCTATTTTTCCCCTTTGCAGAGTTTCCGCTCCAGCAGATAGAAGGGAGTGTTTTGATTGGTGCGCATCTGATTGATGGTTGTTCCCCATAGAGTTCCACATCATTCCTTGATAAGCTTCCCAAGTAGAGTTTCTTCTATGGCGGATCTTATTTTTACTAACCACCTGTCCCCTAGAAAGATGATGGAAAATCCCCGACAGATCTTCTGCATCTTCCTTATGTCAGGATTGTTTGCCCTTGGAAGACTCCTCCTATGCAGAGTATTGTTTCTTGCAGTTGGAAGTTTTGACCTTCCTCATCCCCAACTGTGGTCGATGTCTTCCCGTGTTTATTCTTCTTCCAGAGATAATTCCCACCATAGTTGAGTTCTCTGTTTGGTTATCTTCTCTCACTGCTCCTGAATACATCTTCTTTGTATCCTCGGCG
Source organism: Lathyrus oleraceus (assembly GCF_024323335.1). Classification (NCBI taxonomy): domain Eukaryota; kingdom Viridiplantae; phylum Streptophyta; class Magnoliopsida; order Fabales; family Fabaceae; genus Lathyrus; species Lathyrus oleraceus. The sequence goes on from NC_066583.1 coordinate 212,446,487, forward strand.
GGTGTAGCTTTGGGATAGGGTTTGATATCCCCGATGATTTGTTTTCATCCTGCTTGGGTTGTTCCCAAGCTGAGTTCTCCAGTAGGCTTTTCCCTTCTTGTTGAGATGTTGTGTCGAGTGTCTGTTCGTGATTCTTGGACTTGTTTGTGTTAGATATGTCTGTTTGTCAGCATTAATCATACACAAATCATGCATATACATGCATAATCATAGCATTAAGATATTCATGATTGCATTCTTTTCCATATATCTTTGCTTGATATCTCCTGCTATTGGTGAAATCTTCTTCCCCAAGCAGATGTTTGAGTCTGATCTCTCCACAAAGAGTCAGCCCCATAGGCAGAAAGTGTTTATCATTTCTTCTTTCTTCCCCATCGAGTTATGTCCTCGTGGATGGTTATTGTTTTAGTTTCCTCCCCAAGTGTGTATTGGGATGGGAATTACGCCCCTGAGTTATATCCTCATCGGGTTGAGTCTTGTTTGATTGTGTCTTTCTAGTTTGTTCCTAGACTGACTCCTTTCTTGTTATCCCCTGCAGTTCCCTGTGGTTCAGTTGTTCAATTGCTCAGTAAACAGTAATTGTTCATCTTCTTCCCCAACGGATTTTGTGGTCTTCTACCCAATAACTGGTAGTTGTAAGTCCTTTTTCTGTGGTTTTCTACCCAGTAACTGGTAGATGTAATTCCCTCTTTGTTGGTTATCTTTACCCAGTAACCGGTATTGATATTCCTTCGTTTTTGAGTATACCACCCAGTAGCCGGTGATATATCTCTTGGATAATTCATTTTGTCAGGAAATTTATCCCTTGCGAGTCATCTTTCATTTACCCTTGTTTGGTAATGATTGTTTATCCTTCTGATTGGTCATCATTATGTACCTAGTAACCGGTATCCCGATGTACTTTCTTTTCGGTCGATTTATCCTTCATTAACCCAGTAACCGGTTGTGGATAATCTTCCATGCGAGTATGTTATCTATGTTATGACGGTAATAGATAATATATCTCATGCGCTCTTCAGTCGGAGTCTTTTTTTTTCTTCCCCAGTCGAGTAAGATTCGTATTTCCTCGTGGAATCGAATGCCCATCTTGTAAGTCGAGTTTTCTTCTTCAGCCCTCCTTTTGGATGATGAGTGTCTTGGATATGTTCCCAATTCACGCCTGGTTGGTCACCTATTATATACCCAGTAACCGGTATCCCTGGTGTTCCTTCTTTCAGCTCCCTATTATGACTTTTTGTCCCCTGTGGAGTCAGATTTTCCTGAGTTGAGATGTGCCTTTTGGGTCCTCCTCAGATGTTTGGATGATTGATATCTCTCACCCTTATACCGGTCTTAGATATTCTTTCTCCTTGAGCGTGTTATTCTCTCACCCAATAGCAGGTGTTTTGATAACATGTCTCTCTTTGAGTTTATTACCCAGTAACCGGTAATATCTCGTTTTTCCTCCTCAACTGATTCCTTTGTGGATATCCTCGTCTGAGTCCGGATTTTTATCCGATGTAGCCTTTATGGATAGTCTTACTGTATTGGCATATTCCCCAATACATGCATCTTTGCGACCGCTCGAGTCTTTCCATCAATTTATTTTCGTGGAATCCCTTCGTGTCTCCCAGCAAGTTTTCAAGTCGTGACCTGCTCACGCATTTTTACCTTATTTTCCCCAGAGTCTCTGTCTCCCTGGTCAGTGTGTTACTCCTATGGATTTTCAGTTTCTCCCCATTTATTTTCCTTTGTGGCAATTATTCACCATGAAGATTTTATTTTTGCATGCATACATTTGCATCACGAGGTCTCTTAAGGACCAAAATTCATCTCTTTGTTATTATTTAAGCTCATTATATCTCGTTGAGACAAAGATTTAAACCTTCGTATCTCCGACTAGAACGACCTTAAATAGGGGCATCTATAAGACCCTAATTTTGACCCTAAGATCCCTCATGGCATCATGTTATTGCGCAAGTGCATTGCCTCAAGGATCAGAGCATGTTTGTCTCCTTAACCCTAGGGTTGGGACTTGTTTGAGTGTTTCGAGATCACGAAGCATGCTTGTATTGTATATTATTGCTTTTCTTATCTTTATTACTAACCAAAAGCACAAAAATATGTCACTAACTCTTTTTGTTTTGAAGCTCAAGTGATCATGTGCCACAATGCTCCTAGGAGGCTTCTAAGCCCAATGAAATGGCCAGATGAAGATGAGGAAAGGAATGACAATGTTCCACAAAGCTCTTAATCATCATATATGTCTCCCAAGTATCTCAATTTTCCAATTTGATCAAGATAACCCAAAGGGCTTGAGGATTGTTTCCCAAGGAAACCCTAATTTCAACTGTGCTTTGACTGTGCCTTGCCCATGAAGCAACCTCAACCTATGATCAAATTTAATAAAGGGAAGTTCTTTCATTAATCATTTTATGCATATATGAGTCTATTTGAGGATCCTCAATCATTTATTCATCAAGATTGGAAGTTTGGCCTTGATAAGTTGACCAGTCAAAGTCATTTGACTAAACTGAGGATCACTGAGATATATCTTTTGATGTGTTTGTCAAATGAAGATGATCCCAAGAGAAAACATGTTCTTAAGAACCATATGAACAACTTTCATGTTCATCAAAAATTCATTTGAAACTTTAAAGGTCATCATTCATTTCAAAACATTATAGGTCATTTTGATTGAAACCCTAATTTTGGGTCAACTTACCAAGGGCATAACTTCCTTAATTTTTATTATTTTGAGGTGAGACCAAATTCATTGGGAAGCTTGATATGTCTACTTAAAATGTTATGTTGGACAGAATTTCATAATCCTAAAATAAATACATGTGATAATACAAAACATTATAGGTCATATTGGACCTAATTCATTGAATTTGAAAAAGTACCCAAATTCAAATGCCCATAACTTTGTCATAGAAAATCCAAATGATGATAACTTTGAGTCTAAATTGATAATCTTGAAAAGATCTACAACTTTGATGTTGGAGGTGTTTCCATTTGATGCTTGCATGATGAAAACATAAGGGTTTGATTAGGCTTGCTTTTGGTGAAATTTCTCAAATGTGACTTAAACATGTTTTGTACTTGGATCTTCCAGGCCAGTTTTGATTAATTTGCACATGCCAAATGAATTTTTTCCCAACATGACTTTTGTTCCTTATTTCAAGGGATTTCCAACCATTACTCACAATACTCTTTTGGACTTACCATTTGAGAGTTTCGAATTCATTTCCATTTAGGTGCATTTTGGTATTTCATGTTATAACTTGGTATGCAAGCTGATTCCATTTCATGTACACATCCAAATCCTTTCCATATGAACTCAGCATGATTTTTCAACCATCGTTGGGCCTTCCACACGCCTGTACAGGCCCATGCATTCATTTCCAATTTGCCATGCACATGAAAGAAGTGTGATCATTTGAGACTTTCAGCTATAAATAGAGGTTCCCTCTCATTCATTCATCAACCTTTTGGAGATCTGAGTTACTGCAACATTGAAACGATAGCCATACCAAAGGAATTTGTTCAAATTTTTTCTCACTTTCGAGCTTGAAATTGAGCATCATTAGCTGATCTTCAAAGCTTAATTCCTTAGCCTTTCACTTCCACTGCATCCCTAGAGCAAAGAGAAGCCAAGACCTTGAAGGATTTGTGGCCTGAAGTGCTTCAATTCAGAGGTATACATTCAAACTTTTGGATCTAGAACTCTCAATTCAATGTAGTATCCTTGTGTTTGTGTGGTTTTCTGAAGTCCTCACACTTGAGGCAAGCCATTGGTGCTTACAATTCACCATTTCATGAGCTTACAGTTTGAACACCATGATCTTCTTCCTCATGTTTCTCTCAATATAGGAAGAGTGAGGAAGATCCAATGGTACAGTGACGATCTCAATCACACGAGCTTTATTTTCATGTCCTTGTTTTTAATTTTTATTAAACTCTTTTGCTCTGTAATGGGTGGCCGGATTTTTGATAACACGAAATTATACCATATTTTAGGACTTAATTCCATTAAATTCTATGACTATTTATTTCGGTTTACTGCATTTTATAAGATATTACGTGGTATTTTCTTCCTATTTGTCTCAGGTAGCCTATTTTGAAGCACAAGTAAAAATGGAAGAAAAGGAGGTGCAAAAAGGAGAGAAAAAGAACCAAAGGCCAAAGCCCAGCCCAAAGCGCACAAGAAACCAATGCTGTGCCTGTGACGGACGTCACAGGGGGCGTGACGAGCGTCACACAAAACAGCCTTGTGACGGACGTCACACATGGTGTAACGAGCGTCACACCATTCCACTATCTTTTTGGCGCAAGTGACGCCCTCAGAAGACTTGAAGAGACGTTGAGGAGTTTGTGTCCTATATCCACGCCATGCATTTAGCCACGTTGAAGACCCTGGGGAAACGAAAAGCAGTTACCAACACCAATATAAATAGCTACTTCAAAAACCTAAAAGGGTTCCTCGGTTTTTCCACGCTCACGCTGCCGAAGCTTTTCCAATTTTCTTTCTTTTTACGCTTCTGCAATTTTCTTTTCCAGCAACTTAACATTGTTTATTTATTTATTTCTTTTGCAAGTTCTACATTCTTTTTCCCTTGCAATTTACCTTTCCCTTTTTAGCATTTAGATATTTTTCGCATAATAGTTTCTACACCGGAAACTATTGTGTAACTTTTTATCGGATCTAACCTTACGTTAGATTCTAGTTTTATTTCCTTGGTTTAATTTATTGTTTAATTGAAGAATCCAAGAACAAATCCTACCGGCTTGTGGTGGAGTGTTCAAGACTATTGTTTAACGCATTCAGGTTCTTTAATCATTATTTAATGCTTTGTTTTATTATTTATTTATATTATCTGCCTGTGATGAGTCTGTTTATGCATGATATGTATTTCTGTTTGTTTAGCATGTCTGGCTAATTCGCCTAGATATCGGTATGTAAAGTAAGCGAAATAAGGGATCAAGACTAAGTCGGTCTAATTAAACTTAAAATTAAAATCAATCTTTTTACGGTCTCAATTTACAGGTTTAATAACAAGATTTTTTACCAAAGTAAAAGACATAAAGAAGTTAAAATCAATAGAGCGAGAGTTTGAGGTTTTAACTGGACAGTGTAAATTAGGCATTAATTCTAGATCAGGGCGAGAGAAAGTTTTAGAGTTAATTAAATTCTGACCTTTTCCAAAAAGTATTTTTAAAGATTGAATGTGAGGACGAGAGTTAAGCATTCGGGTTTAATTGTATAACCTAAGTCAACAGAGCGAGAGTTTGAGATAAGGGTGTTTAAAACGGTCAGTGTTTTCTTAAAAAGAGTTTCTGCAACTTTATTACTTTCAAAAAGTGGTTTTTGACTTAATTATAAGTGACAGCTACATTAACATAAAATCATGGTTTATTCAACAGAGCGAGAGTTTGAGATAAAACCTTTAATCAATAAAGTTAACTGAAACGATTTATTTTAAAACCAAGAAACCGACAAAGAATTGAGTCCCTAATTACGACGAACTGCATACCGATATCCGCTTTATTAATATTTAATCTAGATCTTAGTTTAGTTTTTAGCTTCGCCCCCCAAACAATCAACCACTATTCACCTTAGCTTTACGTAGTAACCTTAGAAAACGGTATATCGATTCATAAGTCCCTGTGGGATCGATATCTTTTAAAACTACGCGATAGAACTGTGCACTTGCAGTTTGTACCCCAAATTCGACTCACGAAGTCGAGCGATCAAGTTTTTGGCGCCGTTGTCGGGGACTTTTATTTAATCGATATCGTAACTCTTCCGTTACGCTGTAGAGACTAAGATTTCTTTTTCTTCTATTCTTTCTTTCGTTGATTTGTATGCCACGCACTCGCTCACAAGGCGAACCGCTCTATTTACGAATCAACGATATCGAACTATATCTCCGAGTCTTACGACGAATTCGGGAATATCGTGCTGCAAACAATCTCCCTCCTATAGAACTTCCTGATTTCAAAAACCTTTTTCCTTCGATAACCGAGATGGCAGAACCAGCTCGTGCTCTTAGAGATTACGCCGCTCCATCGCAAGATGAGCCGCATTCAAGTATTGCTCCGCCCGCAATCGAAGCAAACAACTTCGAACTTAAACCTTCGCTGTTGCAGGCGGTGCAACAGAACCAATTCTCTGGAAATCCTACCGAGGATCCAAACCTTCATTTATCCGTATTTGTTCAATACGCTGATACTGTTAAAGCTAATGGTGTCACTTCAGAGGCAATTCGACTTCGTCTTTTTCCTTTCTCATTAAGAGATAGCGCTAGAAGATGGCTTCAATCTCTCCCTTCCAACTCAGTCACCACATGGAACGAGTTGAAGAAAGTTTTTCTTGCCCGATACTTTCCGCCAAGCAAAACAGCTATGTTAAGAGCCCAGATAAACGGATTTAAACAGAAAGACAACGAGTCTCTTTTCGAAGCATGGGAAAGATACAAAGACATGATGAGACTTTGCCCACACCATGGTTTGGAAGACTGGTTAGTAATTCACACATTTTATAATGGTCTCTTATACAACACAAGGTTAACAATAGACGCCACTGCAGGTGGTGCATTGATGAACAAACCTTATGCTGATGCTTACCAGCTTATCGAGAGCATGGCCCAAAACCACTATCAGTGGGGAACCGAACGAACAACGGTGGAAAAACCTCAAACGAAAATTGGCATGTACGAGATAAGTAACCTTGATCACGTTAACGCAAAAGTGGATGCTTTGGTCCAGAAAATTGAAAGTTTAAACGTATCACCTCCAGCCGCCGTGGTTGCTATAACTCAGAATTGCGAGGTCTGTGGAATCCAAGGCCACACTCCTACGGACTGTCAACTCTTGACAGGAATCCAAGCAGAGCAAGTAAACTATGCTCAAGGAAGCCCTTACTCGAATACCTATAACTCAAATTGGAAGAACCATCCAAACTTTTCATATAAGAGTAATAATGCTTTGTACGCACCTGGACAGCCCCAACCTAATCCGAGAAGCCAAGCTCATGCAATTATATTAAGAAGTGGAACGGAAGTGGAAGGACCGTCTGATCCAAGGATAGAAAACCAAAACCCTAAGAAATCAACTGAGGAAAGTGAACCTAAGGAAAAGGAAGAGAGTAATAAGGGAACCCTAGAAAAGAAGGAACCTTATGTACCTCCACCACCTTACAAACCACCTATACCTTACCCTCAAAGGCTTGTTAAAACCAAAGATGCGGGCCAATTTAGAAAATTTGTTGATCTCCTTAAACAATTAAACGTTACAATTCCGTTCACCGAAGCTATTACGCAGATGCCCTCATATGCTAAATTCTTAAAAGAAATCCTTTCTAATAAGAGGAAACTTGAGGATAGCGAAACCGTTACACTCCCTGCCGAATGTAGCGCTATAATCCAAAACATGCCCCCTAAACTCAAGGATCCAGGTAGTTTCTCTATACCCTGTCACATAGGAAAATTTGTCATCGACAAAGCCTTATGCGATTTAGGAGCCGGAATTAGCGTTATGCCTTTATCCATATGTAAGAAACTGGAAATGGGAGAATTAAGACCAACCAGAATGTCTGTGCAACTAGCAGATCGTTCCATCAAATATCCTGTAGGAATCCTTGAAAACGTTCCCGTACGCATAGGTCAATTCTACATTCCCACTAATTTTACAATTATGGACATTAGAGAAGATGATATTACGCCCATTATACTGGGAAGACCATTCTTAGCAACTGCCGGTGCAATCATAGACGTAAAACGAGGACGACTCACCTTCGAAGTAGGTGAAGAGAAAATTGAGTTCATTCTTTCCAAATTCTTGAAATCACCTGCAATAGAAGATACATGTTACTTCATGGATATCATCGATGAATGCATAAAAGAAGCAGAGTCAGGAGAAGACAAATCACCTGACTGCCTTGTAGAAGACAAATCATACCAATGTTTAGCAATAACACCGGATCCTACGCAATGTCTTAACAAACCAACCCCTGACCTGAAAACACTTCCCAAAAATCTGAGATATGAATTCCTAGACTTAGAACTCGAACGACCTGTGATAGTTAATGCAGATCTAGGGAGACTCGAAACAGAAAAACTCTTACATATCTTAAGGAAGTATCCAACCGCACTAGGGTACCACATCACCGATCTTAAAGGAATAAGTCCTTCTATTTGTATGCACCGCATCATGTTAGAAGAAGACTGTAAAACCTCTAGGGAACACCAGAGAAGACTAAATCCGATCCTAAGTGAGGTAGTAAAAAAGGAAATAACCAAGTTATTGGAAGCAGGTATTATATATCCTATATCTGATAGCAAATGGGTTAGTCCTGTGCACGTTGTACCTAAGAAAGGAGGCATAACCGTTATTGAAAACGAAAAAGGGGAAACTATAACTAAACGAATCGAATCAGGATGGAGAATGTGCATTGATTATAGGAAACTAAACAAAGCAACCCGAAAAGATCATTTCCCTTTACCATTCATTGACCAAATGTTAGAACGATTAGCAAAACATTCACATTTCTGTTATCTAGACGGTTATTCAGGCTTCTTTCAAATACCAATTTACCCTGATGACCAAGAAAAGACAATGTTCACGTGCCCTTTTGGTACCTTCGCTTATAGACGAATGCCGTTTGGTCTGTGTAATGCCCCTGCAACCTTTCAAAGATGCATGATGGCAATTTTTGCCGACTTTCTCGAAAACATCATGGAAGTATTTATGGATGACTTTTCTGTATACGGACAAAGTTTCGAAGAATGCCTTGAAAACCTGGAAAGAGTTCTTGAGCGATGTGTAAAAGTAAACTTAGTACTTAATTGGGAAAAGTGCCACTTTATGGTACAAGAAGGAATTGTTTTAGGACACATCATCTCGAACAGAGGAATTGAAGTAGACAAAGCCAAAATAGAGGTAATCGAAAATCTTCAACCCCCAAGAACCGTGAGAGAAGTACGAAGCTTTTTAGGACACGCCGGTTTTTACCGACGATTCATCAAAGACTTCTCTAAGATAACTAAACCTTTAACCGGACTGTTGATGAAAGATGCCGAATTCATATTCGACGATAACTGTTTAAAAGCATTTCAAACGCTTAAGCAAGCATTGATCTCCGCACCCATAATGCAGACACCAGACTGGAATGAACCATTCGAAATAATGTGTGATGCTAGCGATTATGCTGTAGGTGCTGTGTTAGGACAACGCCAGGATAAAAAGCTTCACGTTATATATTACGCAAGCAGAACCCTGGATGAAGCGCAAATGAATTACGCCACTACCGAGAAAGAACTCCTAGCAGTGGTATTTGCGCTAGATAAATTTCGTTCTTACTTGGTTGGAGCTAAAATAATAGTTTACACTGATCACGCTGCTATCAAGTACCTTTTAACAAAAAAGGATGCTAAACCTAGACTCCTAAGATGGATCTTGTTGCTACAAGAATTCGACTTAGAAATCAAGGACAAGAAAGGAACTGAAAACGTAGTAGCAGACCATCTCTCTAGACTTGAGAACCTTGAACCGGAAAGAACATCAATTAATGATGATTTCTCGTATGACAAACTTATAGCTACTTTGGAAGAGAACAACTCCGACATGCAAGTAGAAACCACTTTAGCTATATCTGCCACACCATGGTACGCTGATCTCGTCAATTATTTAGCTGTCGGAATAGTTCCACCTACTTTATCTTACCAACAGAAGAAACGATTCTTCTACGACATAAAACACTATTACTGGGATGATCCCTTACTTTTCAAAAGAGGCCCCGATGGTATTTTCCGTCGATGTATACCCGAAGAAGAGGTAGAAAATATAATCCAACACTGCCACTCCGCTCCTTATGGTGGACACACAAGTACATCCAAGACCTGCTCTAAAATCCTACAAGCCGGCTTTTATTGGCCAACTATATGGAAGGACGTACATGCGGCTATTAAGGAATGTGACAGATGTCAACGCACGGGAAACATATCTAGACGTGACGAGATGCCACAAAAAGGTATTTTGGAAGTAGAGATCTTCGACGTGTGGGGAATAGACTTCATGGGACCTTTTCCATCCTCTTTCGGTAACAAATACATACTCGTGGCAGTTGACTACGTATCAAAATGGATCGAAGCTGTAGCATCCCCAACAAACGACACCCGAGTAGTAACTAGACTCTTTAAGAATATAATATTTCCGAGATTTGGCATCCCAAGAATAGTAATCAGTGATGGTGGATCGCACTTTATATCCAAGGTACTCGAAAAATTATTATTTAAATATGGAGTGAGACATAGGATAGCGACACCTTACCACCCTCAGACCAGTGGACAAGTGGAAGTATCTAACAGAGAAATCAAGCAAATACTAGAAAAAACGGTCGCCACTTCAAGGAAAGATTGGTCATTGAAATTACCAGAAGCTTTGTGGGCATATCGAACTGCTTATAAAACCCCCATAGGGACGACCCCATTTAAGCTCATTTATGGAAAATCCTGTCACCTCCCGGTAGAATTAGAACATAAAGCCTATTGGGCTATTAGAAATCTGAATCTAAACTATAAAGCCGCCAGTGAAAAGAGAATCCTTGACATAAATGAATTAGAAGAACTCAGAAGAGACGCCTATGAAAATGCCAGAATCTATAAAGAAAGAACAAAACAATGGCATGACAAGCGTATATCAAGGAAAATCTTCAAGCAAGGCGACGCAGTCCTTTTATTTAACTCTAGACTAAAGTTATTCCCGGGAAAACTACGATCCAGATGGTCAGGACCTTTTCATATCACTAACATCTTCCCCAGTGGAGCAATAGAAATCAAAGGCAAATCCACAGAACCGTTTACCGTAAACGGGCAACGTCTAAAACACTATCATTATGCGGAAACCAATGGAGATTCGCAAATCCTACACTTAGACGAAATGCCCCCAGGACCTACAGATTATACTTAACAGTTTCTTTGTCGAGCTTGCGACATTTAAACAAAGCGCTTAGTGGGAGACAACCCACAATTATTTTCTTATTCTATTATTATCATTTTCCTATTTTTTTTTCTTCTTTTTCCTAAATTATTCTTTTAATTTCTGTTTAGTATTAATTCCTGATTTATTTTTAATTCAAAAAAAAAAAAAAGAGAAAAAAAATATATATATATATAATAATAATTTTTTCTTCTTTCGGCATTTGGCCAAATCCTGACTAAAACTCATGTTTTCTTTTCTCTAGCTAACACTAACCAGATGGGACATTTTGATCGTATGAGTATCAAATTCAGAGGAATGGCTCAGAAACAAAAGTTTGAAGAACTAGCCACCAGAGAGATGCTACCTAGTTTATATGCTGATGATTGGGCTATGACTGCCCTTGGACTTAGACAGAGTGTCCTGTATTTGCTGAACCAGATAGGATGGGAGACATCCCCTATCCTGAGACATTTCACCACCTACCGGAGACTCACACTAGAATTCCTTAGCTCATTAATCTATCTACCCAGCCATGGAAAAGGAATTAGCAGAGGTTTTATCCAGTTCAGAATGTTCAATATGGAGTACCAATTAATATTAGAGACTTTACCAATCTTTTGGGTTTTCCTACCTCCTTTGACACATTCACAGTAAGCCAGGAAGAACTTTTTGAACATAGAGAACTTGAACACTTTTGGGGTAAGCTGTCTGGAAATGAGGAGCCCGAAGAACATGAGTTTCTCTCTGGAAACATACACAACCCGGCCTTTCGCTATTTCCATAAGATCCTGACCCACACTTTATTTGGGAAGAAGCCAAATAGTACTTCAGTTTCACGTGATGAACTCTTCATCATATTTTGTGCTTCCCAGAACCGTCCAGTGAACGGTGCCACTTTTATGTTAGCTAATTTGGACCACCTTATCCAGGATGAGCGAGCACCCATTAGAATAGGCGGTTTGATAACTATGATAGGTAATGCTATTGGATTACGTCAGCCTATGCTTGACCTTAGCCCTTTTTGTGGCATTACTACTATGAGTATACCCTTCCTCTTCAACACTATGTTTATAGCAAACCTAGGGTCTGACGAGTTTGAGCTTATTATTGATAACCAGGTTCTCTGCCTATTCACCATGCCCGATCCTAGGACTAGCATTCATAACCGCAGTAACCGGCTCTATAACCTGAACGAAACTCCCACTCCTGCTGGATCCACTGAATCCATCCAGGACTATGAGATTTGTGATGACTATGAGACTTATGATGACCAGATCCCTCATGCTGAATCTGACCCTGAGACACCATCCGGTTATTATGATATTGACCCTCCTCCTCAGCCTGTTCAGACCGAAGAATCAGCCATATCCGACCTCCGGCACCATATGCCCGGAACTGATTATAACACCGCCATTGAAGCTTTGATGTCAGAACAAGACGCCCTCAGAGGAGAATTTACTAACATGAGACACGAAGTTCTAGGATACATGAGCAGTATGACGAATCAGTTCCACGAGTTGCTACATCATGTTAACTCTTTTGCTCCTCCGGCCAGAGATCGTACAGAGGGATAGAATTTAGTTATTTTTCTAAGTTATTTAGTCTTAAGTTAGATTATTCATTAATGTTATTTGAATTCATGTTCACATTTATTTCTCTTTCATTTCATTGTTTTCCTTTCCTGTAATACATTATGATCATTTTATTGAAGTTGTTTATTTAATTTTATTATGCAATAGCTATTATGCTCTACTGTTGCTACCTATGAATTATTATTATACAAAGCAGATTAAGCGTGCACAATAAATTAAATTGCAGAATAAACCAATCATAAGCAAAACAAAACAAAATAAATAACAAAAATAAAATCCACGCTACTGAAGCCTTGCCAAAATGGAATGTGTGACGAGCGTCACACAAATCCATAACGGCCGGCACACCAAGTGCCTGTTACGAACGTCACACTCCTGTGACGAGCGTAACACCCTTCAGACTAGTGAACGTTAAGGAGCCGTTGGAGACGAACGTTACACCTTTTAACTTTTTACTTTCCCCATTAATTTCCATTCAACCACACTTAATTACTTTTCAACCACTTCTCCTTTCCAAATTCCAAATTCTTCTCCTATAAATACCCACCAAACCTCCCTTCATTCACCACAAACCATTCTCTCCTATCAAATACATTTCTTTTCTTTCCAAATCACCCCTTCAAGCTTCATTCATCACAATGGCGGGAAATCAGAATTTTGGAAATATCATCTTCCGATCCGAAGATGAAAATTATCAAAGGGAGCAATTCGAGCGTTTCCAACAGCGAGGCGTCGTTTCCACCAGGTACCCCGATTTAACTTGTTTACAACAATTAGGATTACTCCAAGGTATCGAATGGATGCTCCGTCAAGCCAACTTAACCTTCCTTTGCACTCATAATCAACCCACCTACCCATCCCTAACCTTAGAATTCTTAAGTTCATACGACTACACCACTCCCGCCGGTGAAGACGAATTTTTAACCGGTACAGCAACCTTCCGTATGTTTAACGCCGAGTACTCCTTAACCCAAAACCAATTGAGTACCATGCTACATTTTCCCATAGAAGGTCTGCTACACCCCAGAATCCCTCCAAACTCAAACTGGAACACAGTTGGCGTTTTCGGCCTTTTTAAGAAAATTTCCGGTATAGATACCTACAACTGGGAAGAGCTCCTTCTCTCCCATATACATAACCCCACCGTCCGGTACTTTATCCGCATCCTGCAAAACACAGTTTTTGGAAGGCCAAACAACAGCAAGGTAAACTCAAAGGAACTATTTTTCCTCCAATGCGTCTTCGAACCGGATACTCAGGTAAACGCCGCCTCCTTTCTATTTCATCATATCCGCACCTTATGTGCTAGAGGCCGGCAACCTTTTATAATTGGTGGATTAATCACCACCATAGCACTTGGCCTAAACCTAGGGGATAAACTCCAAACTTTAGAATCTCTACCCCCCCTATCTATGGATATCAGCTACTGTCGATCCAGCCGCTTGATTAAGAACAGAGTAGGCGGAGGATATTATCTTATGGTGAACAACCAGGCAGTCCCAAGCGTTGTTCTACCAAATATCGCCTTAACTGATGTCACAAACCCCGACCGCCACCTCTATGATCTAAACGCTCCCGAAGCCACCGAGCCTTCACAAACAAACCCGCACACAGACGAGTTTGAAGCAATGGAGCAAGGTGATCATCCGCCTACACAACAGTCAGTCCCGCTCAACCCTTCCGGCAATACATCTGGCCCATCCTCCCAACGTCGTCGACGAAGAAGGCCTGCAACCAACGACGACATCATGGATGCTATTGAGGGTATGCAGGCACAGAATGTCGAGATGATGCAGATAATGCATCAAATGCAACAACAACAGGATGCTAGGAATGCCATAACCGACCAGCGGTTTACTGAGTTGTTCAGCAGGTTCGACAACTTAGACTTACGTCCGAGATCACCAGGTCCAAGAACCAGAGGCGGCAGACAACCTTAGTTGTAGTTTCTTTTTCCTTTCCATATTGTATTTCTTTTCCTTAAAACATTGGGGACAATGTTTAATTTAAGTATGGGGGGGAAAACTTGTTCTTCCTACTTCCATTTTTCAAGTATGTACTTTTCCTTTTAATGTTATTTCCCTTTTAATCAAAAAAAAAAAAAAAAAAAATTTAAGTTAAGTCCCGAGTGTGAAAATTTCTATTATCTATTCCCTCAAAAAAAAAAAAAAATTCATGAGCCATAACAAAAATTTAACACACCCAATAAGTATAAAGGTCGCTTATTTTATACAACTTGAGTGAAATCAAGACAAAAATAAATTATTACCATAACAACGCTCTAAGAACCTCAACATGTTAGATCAGGATAAGTACCTATTATACCAATCCCTTGAACTTTTAAGTTTTATAGTAACCCCGAGTAGTTTATACGAGAAGTCAGCACCATCTTAATAGCAAACTACGTGGAGAGCCGATGAATATAAGTGAATGATCCCCAAAGTAACATAAAATATACGAATATATCAGGAAATGCACTGATTAAATTAGGTGATCCTTACCAGATCATTTAATCTAAAGGTTGCAGATCATACAAAAAGCATAATATGAAAGATCCATTATGAGTTGGTTCAGGAGGTATCTGGTACTGAACTTGGTAGGGCGGACTACGGTTCGATCCCCCGCAATTTGCAATGGACAGAATAACGAAGTTATCCGACTTATGTACCAGAACTTCTAGCTAAAAGCGGATCATAATCACTAACCGGTTACTCCACTATGTGCGCGAAAAGATAAAGGGCTTAATGTGATTTCGCTAGAATGAAAACGGGTGAAATAAGAGTAAGGGAACTAGGATAGCTATAATAGGGTACTTGAACTGATTTGCACAAGGCAGGGTTATCTGAGGTTGTAACGGTAGTTGTTGATGTCAAGGTTAAACTCAAGTTGCTCCTAAACAAAATCCGTTTGCAACCTATTACGAATTGATGTGTGTTTTGAAAACTTCATCTGGCTAAAATTTTTTAAAAAACGAGTTCTATACTGAATTTTGCTTGAGGACAAGCAAAGATCTAAGTATGGGGGAGTTTGATAACACGAAATTATACCATATTTTAGGACTTAATTCCATTAAATTCTATGACTATTTATTTCGGTTTACTGCATTTTATAAGATATTACGTGGTATTTTCTTCCTATTTGTCTCAGGTAGCCTATTTTGAAGCACAAGTAAAAATGGAAGAAAAGGAGGTGCAAAAAGGAGAGAAAAAGAACCAAAGGCCAAAGCCCAGCCCAAAGCGCACAAGAAACCAATGATGTGCCTGTGACGGACGTCACAGGGGGCGTGACGAGCGTCACACAAAACAGCCTTGTGACGGACGTCACACATGGTGTAACGAGCGTCACACCATTCCACTATCTTTTTGGCGCAAGTGACGCCCTCAGAAGACTTGAAGAGACGTTGAGGAGTTTGTGTCCTATATCCACGCCATGCATTTAGCCACGTTGAAGACCCTGGGGAAACGAAAAGCAGTTACCAACACCAATATAAATAGCTACTTCAAAAACCTAAAAGGGTTCCTCGGTTTTTCCACGCTCACGCTGCCGAAGCTTTTCCAATTTTCTTTCTTTTTACGCTTCTGCAATTTTCTTTTCCAGCAACTTAACATTGTTTATTTATTTATTTCTTTTGCAAGTTCTACATTCTTTTTCCCTTGCAATTTACCTTTCCCTTTTTAGCATTTAGATATTTTTCGCATAATAGTTTCTACACCGGAAACTATTGTGTAACTTTTTATCGGATCTAACCTTACGTTAGATTCTAGTTTTATTTCCTTGGTTTAATTTATTGTTTAATTGAAGAATCCAAGAACAAATCCTACCGGCTTGTGGTGGAGTGTTCAAGACTATTGTTTAACGCATTCAGGTTCTTTAATCATTATTTAATGCTTTGTTTTATTATTTATTTATATTATCTGCCTGTGATGAGTCTGTTTATGCATGATATGTATTTCTGTTTGTTTAGCATGTCTGGCTAATTCGCCTAGATATCGGTATGTAAAGTAAGCGAAATAAGGGATCAAGACTAAGTCGGTCTAATTAAACTTAAAATTAAAATCAATCTTTTTACGGTCTCAATTTACAGGTTTAATAACAAGATTTTTTACCAAAGTAAAAGACATAAAGAAGTTAAAATCAATAGAGCGAGAGTTTGAGGTTTTAACTGGACAGTGTAAATTAGGCATTAATTCTAGATCAGGGCGAGAGCAAGTTTTAGAGTTAATTAAATTCTGACCTTTTCCAAAAAGTATTTTTAAAGATTGAATGTGAGGACGAGAGTTAAGCATTCGGGTTTAATTGTATAACCTAAGTCAACAGAGCGAGAGTTTGAGATAAGGGTGTTTAAAACGGTCAGTGTTTTCTTAAAAAGAGTTTCTGCAACTTTATTACTTTCAAAAAGTGGTTTTTGACTTAATTATAAGTGACAGCTACATTAACATAAAATCATGGTTTATTCAACAGAGCGAGAGTTTGAGATAAAACCTTTAATCAATAAAGTTAACTGAAACGATTTATTTTAAAACCAAGAAACCGACAAAGAATTGAGTCCCTAATTACGACGAACTGCATACCGATATCCGCTTTATTAATATTTAATCTAGATCTTAGTTTAGTTTTTAGCTTCGCCCCCCAAACAATCAACCACTATTCACCTTAGCTTTACGTAGTAACCTTAGAAAACGGTATATCGATTCATAAGTCCCTGTGGGATCGATATCTTTTAAAACTACGCGATAGAACTGTGCACTTGCAGTTTGTACCCCAAATTCGACTCACGAAGTCGAGCGATCAATTTTGTTGACTCGCTGGAGAAGACGGTGGTTTCCACCACCACCACTACGTGTCTTGTCTCCTGGCCATTTGGATCTGGATACCACGTTTTAATCTTGATCCTCCATTATGTTTACTTCATTTAATTACTTGTATGGCGCGTTTAACTTGGACATACCGTGTTCCTCATGATCTGGACCATTTATCCATGCCACGTCAATTAATGAGCTTCATCCTGTGGCGCTGGTTTTTTTCCATTTATTCTATTTTCTTTTATTTTTTGTTAATTCCTTTTATTTTCAAAAATTCATAAAAAATTCATTTGAAGTCATAAAAATATGAGACCAATTCCAAAAAATTTCTTGAAAAATCTAGTTTCATATTTTGATTTTTAATAATTTTTGTGACTTCATTTCATATTTTTTATGGATTATTTTATTTGTAATAGTTTTAATTCATTTTTAAATACTTTCTGACTTTTGAAAAATCCAAAAATATTTTCCAAGCATCTATGGATCATGATAAGTCAACGAAAAATAGTCTCATCAATTTCTTATTTAATTTGAGATTTTAGTTCATATTGTGCTATTTTTTATTTGTTTTTAATTGTTTTTAATTGCCATCTGATTTCAAAAATTGATGAGAAAATTAGTCAAAGCTTGTTTGACTATGTTGAACCTATGAGAATTTAATTGAACTTTTTGAAATTGATTTGAATTGAATTTGAGGTTTGACCTTATTTGTTTAATTTTATTTGCATTTTATTTTAATTCAAAAAAATACCAAAAAAATAGTGTTGACTTGTTGACTTGTAATCTTCATTTTTCTTCTGTTTGGTGTTGGTTGATGTTGATTTGATTCACATTTGCCCAATTGGAATTGATTGATGTATTCTTTTCCCCTCCCTTTCATCTTCATCCCTTTCTTTCCATCAATGGCCAATGAGTTAAAGTCTTATGGTTGGTCTTGACAAATGAGAGGTTTAACCTTCTTTGATCCAAACCAAACTCAACTTGATCCATGATCAAGTGAATTGTTTTGTGTCCAAGATAGGTTGCTTCTTGGTCAAGCAAATAACCTAATGTCAATACAAGGCCCTTCCCCTTTTGCTTTGGCATGACAAGTTTATGGAGCTTGGCTTACTAGTCATGATCTCTAACTTGTGTTCTTTGCCTATATTTTAATTGACCGGCCTCAAATAGGTGTGACTACTACATTAGTCCACTTACAATTGCTTAACGTAGCGCTACATTGTCTTATGACAAGCTAACATAACCTCACTAATTACTAACTTTAATTTGAGCTTTTAATTTCTTGCCATTTACTTTTAATGTCATTTATTTCTTGCTCATTATTCATATTGATTTTCACTTCACTCAATTGAGCACATATTTTATGTTTATGTCATTCTTCTTTTGCTCATTTGAGCCCATTATTGTATATATATATATACATATATATATATATATATATATATATATATATATATATATATATATATATATATATATATATATATATATTGATATTTTGTGGACCAAATACAAAAGGAGAAAGGACTTAGAATTAGGACTTACCTATGCTTAAAGGAGTTCAAGAGCAACTAGGCCTCATGCCTTTAGAGTGCAAGAAACTTGTTGAAAAGCAACTAGGCCTCATGCCTTTAGAATGCTAAAATTCAAAGTTGACTTCAAAGGACTTCTCATCCAAACTTATTCTTTGTCCATTCCCCTTATTGTGTTGTAAACTTTTTGATGTTTGCTTTTGTGTGATAGGGATCCCACTTTGAGATTGTGAAAAGAGGACCATTGTCATGAATAGCCAAGTTAAGAGCCCAGCCAAATGGAGATCATAAGAGCTTGAATTCAAATTGTTTGATTGCTTGTTTGTGTGTGCTAAATCCAAAGAAAATGAGCATCTTGAATCATCTCTATGGTTCCAAGAAAAGGAACTCCAAGGGTTTATCTTTTTCCTCTTATCTTTGTATGCTTTAGGAATAGCCCTTCTCTTCTTCTCCCCATTCTAACCAAGCCAAAAATCATTTTCAAAACTTTGACTTTATTTCTAATTAGAAACCTAGGCCTTATGCCTTTGACTTTTCAAAATTCTTTTCATAAATACTCATTGTGAATAAACTTTAATCCAACTTTGACCTCATTTTGAAAATAAATTTAACTCGTAAATATAACTCACTTCAAGTTGTTTTGTGGTTCCAATGGCCACTTGTTAAAACCTTTTCAAAACATTAGTCATAGGTTTGAGTTATCATAGTGGTTGATGTAAATCTCACCTTATCCTTAGTGGTTGGATTATAAGTCTTCCATGCTTAATATAGGGTTAACCCCTCACTAGCATGTTGAAGCCTTCCTCACATGGTGGATTGTTGGTTTAGGTTGAGTTTTCTCCCTTTGATAATAAAAGACCTTAAGGCTTTTGATCAAATCAATTCACTAATCTTTGAGATTTTTACCCCGAACTACCAGGTTTTGATCCTCCTTTATGATGGTACGTTGGCAATGGGTTCATCCATTCAAACAACAAAATTTGTAAATATAATCTATTCTCTTCTCATCCCTCCAATCTTTTGTACAAATATTTTCACAAATACCAACCTACAATACATATTTGCAAAAGGAGGTTTCCTTAGAGTACTAAGGATGTTTTGGGTACGTAAAACCTTCCCATTTCATAACCAACCCCCTTACCTAGATCTCTGACATTTTTATTAGTTTTTGATTTGAAAAACTTCTTACTTGGCTTTTGTTTGCTTTTTAGCCTTTCCTTTGGACAAATGAAAGTGTGGTGGAGACTCGAATTGTATGTTTACTTTTGGTTTAGTCAATAAACCTAAAGTTAACGAAAACCCCGCTACACATACCACACACAAAAAGAATATGCAAATTGGGGGACCTAATCTCATCCATACTTATGTTGATTTTACAATCAACTAGCCTTAGGATTTTGAGATATCATAGGTCCATGACATGAATGCATAAAGAAGGGGAATAAGATGAAGGGGGAAGGGGAATGGATCAAACACAAATTGGACAAAGGAGGACTTTTACCAAATTAAGATCATTCATTCATTTTGGGAGATGGAATGTAAATTCCATCAACCCCTAAATCCAATGATCTTAACCTAGCAAAGTCAAATCAACCTTGACCAAGGCCCAACAACACAAGTTAAACTCACAAAGGCAATTAAAATGGCTCAACACAATTAATTTGGCATTTAATCAATTAAAAATAATGCATCAAATTAAATATGGTTGGTCAATTTCCTAAAACCTCATCAAAACACCAAAGAAATGGCCATGAGATTTATCATAGGTCAAACAAGGTTAAAGGACCTGGGAGAAAAAATTTCAGAATTTTCGGAAACTTAAAAGTATTTTTAAGCAACTAAAAACATTCACAAAATCAATTAAATCATGACAAATATTAATAATGATCCAAAAAATAATTTTCATTCAGAAAATAAAATAGGATTTTATTTAAATTTTTTTGGTGAAACTCTCATATTTTTTGGATCAATATTAAAATTAATATGAATTAATGAAAATCGAAGGAAAAAATAAAAATTAGATAATCGAAAAAACGTGGACCACTTGATCTCCCTCATTAATTAACGTGGCAGATCAAGTGATAGAGAGCGCACGTTCCATGATGCGCTTGAGTCAACTGATCACACACGCTGGGTAATCACAATATACGCTCCTGATTAAAACATTTTGAACTCATCTAATGGCTCTGAACACTTCCAGCTCATCACCGGAGCCAAAGGTCGGTCATCTTCTCTGATGACCCTGATCGGACTGGTTCAATCATCACCACATCATAAATGAAAAAAGAGGACATGATCTTGAAAAAATAATGGTGTAAATCACGAATATCACCTCAATTTTAACTAACTCCAAATATATAGAGAGATACATGGAGTTGAATTTTGAGGTGTGTCAACTGAGTTACTTTGATTTGACCTCAAAGCAACTCAATCTTCTTGTCTACATTGGTAGGACTTCAGACAACCAAGGATCTAAGAGAATTGATGAGAATTGAGAGAGAATCGAAGAGAAGAAAAATCTGGAAAAATACCTTCGATGTTGTGCAGAACTGGATCTCTCTTGCTTCAATTCGTACTTGATCTTCCTTATGGAGCTTGTGGAAGTGGCTTAAGAGTAATGCAAAGCTTTTGATCCTAGAGTTTTTTAATCTCCAAACAGTGAGATTCAAACTCAAATTTTAGTTGAAATTTCTCAGGTTTTCCTTTGAATTGAGAGGGTTTGGAAGGTTGGGGGCAAAGTTGGCGTGCAAGGTCCTTTGGACTGAGGCATTGGAACTCTATTTATAGCAATGAGAAGTGTTATTTGCACACTTGAAAAATTCTCCAAAATTGGCAATGCAATGCACATGCTTGGATGGGCGTGTGCAGGCCCATGAAGCAATCCAAATAGGTCCATAATCAACTGCGGTGAGGTCTGCATGAAGCTTGGATGGCAAGGCAAAGTTGTTTGAACATTTGAATCATGAATCTTGCCAACTAATACATGTCTGTTTAAGCCATGAACAGACCTATCAAACTTTGTCCAAAATGAATGAATTAGGACTCCTTGAAAAGCCTATATCAAGAGGAACAACTCTCATGTTGAACACCTATCCATTTGGAACTTGTGTCATGGTGAATTTTGAGGTGTAAGTTTGGAAATTTCAACATGTCAAAATATTTTCTAAGTGTCAAGTCACATATTCAATTCTTCCAACTTGCTTAACTTCTTATGTGAGCTCCAAATGAGAAAAATGTCTTCATTAAAATTGTAGCTATTTAAAAAACATTCAAAATGGTCACCTATTTGACATCATTTGGATTTAGGATGAGTGAGTTATGAATTTTTAAAGTTGAGGAAAATCACTTGTTTAATGGCATTGGTCCAAAATGACCTATAATGTATCCTCATATCACATGCTCATAAAAGTTGATTTCGCTCTTACTCAAAACATCAAAGTTTAATTAGACATATTGCATTTGATTGTGCAAGTTGTAAATATTTCATCTCATAAAAATTGAGCAAGTTATGGCCTTGGGAAGTTGACTTTCAAATTAGGGTTTAGACAAAATGACCTATAATGTTTCAATATGGAAAATGACTTTTCAAGCAAAATTATATTTATACCTCAACATGAAAGTTGGTTGTAATGTCATTTAGAGTAATTTTTCTCTTGGAATAATTTTCATATGATGAAAATTGTAGGAGATAGGGTCTAGGGGAACCCAATTTTGATTAGATGAATTCCTCTAGTGAACCATCATCAACCACCTTGCTAACTTGAAATTTTATTGACTTTTTGGACTCATGGGAGATCATATATACATGAGATGATGAATTTTGAAGTGTATCTTGATAAATTTGATCAATTGGTGAAGAATCTTGTTGAAGAAGTTACTCAAGATACCCAGATAAACTTGGGTTTCCAAGGCAAACCAATTCCAAACTCTTGAAGAATGCTTGATCAAAATAACATGTAAATATCATGGGGACTCATATATGATACCTAGAGCCAATTTGGATCATTCCTTGGTTTAGCTCTTAGCAATAAGGGTCTTAAACCCTTGATGTAAACTTGATGGATCGAAAGTGATCATGTGCCCTCCGTACAAAAGAGTTAGACAAATACAAAGACATATTTTTGGTATTTTGGTTAGTAAATGATAAAATACAAAGTATGATACAATCACATGGTGCTTGGTGATCTCTCCCCAAACAAACCCGATGAAAGAGGGGTAAGGAGAATGCCAAGGTATGATCCCAATGCTAATGCATATGATGAGATTGTATGAGGGATTTTAGGGTCAAAATTGGGGTCTTACAACTGCCCATGTTTAAGGACATTCTAACTGAGGAGGTGAAGGTTAAAATCTTTGTATAGACTCAGTAGAACGGGTTTAAATAAAAACATACAGAAACCAATTTCGGTTCCTAAGAGACCTCACAATGCATATGATATAAAAGTAAGATAAACCCCATGTGGGGAAATATTTCCACAAAGGAAAAGAAATCAGAGAGATCAAAGGTCCGCAGGAGCATAATGCATTCCATGAGGAAAACTCACTCGGAAGACAGAGACTCTGGGGGATAAAAAGGGTTATGCGTAGGCCAGGTTACGACTTAAAGACTGCTGAGAGACTAGAGGAATTCCATGAAAATGGAAAGACTTAGCCGGGGAGACACAGGAACATCGGCAGGGGAAACAGGTAGATCAAAATAAAACTAAAATACTTGAGTCATGCAGAAACAACGATTTCACTAAGGAAATATGCACTCAACTCAACTGGGGAAGAGATAAACTTCAACACAGGAGGAGCAGAAATCTATTATCCACTACCGGTTAATGGTTAAGGGAGATAATAAAATTTTGACAAAAAAGGCACCCGTTACCGGTTAGGATAAACATATCAAGGATAACTCACTGAGGGCCGCCAGGAAGTGCATTCATTACCAGTTACTGGGCAAGAATAGACTCGTTGGGGAAAGCTGAAAATAGGATTTACAACTACCGATTACTAGGCAGAAGACCATAAAAGGAAAGAATATTTGTCACTGGTTAAAGTGAACATATCAAGGATAAACTCAAAGGGAAGAAAATTCGTCATCGGTTAGGATGATCATATCAAGGATAGACTTGCCTGAAAAGGTTAAGGAGGATATTCGTCATCGATTAGGATGAACATATCAAGAATAAACCACCTCAACAAAAATTAGGAATTACATCTATCGAATGCTGGATAGAATGCCAATCAAAGAGAATATCCATCATCGGTTATGATGAACATATCAAGGATAGACTCTGAGGGAAGAAATAGGGATTACAACTACCTTTTTACTAGGTAGAATACCACAAAAGAGGATATCCGTCACTGGTCAAAGTGAACATATCAAGGATAAACTCTGCAAGAAAAGCAGGATTTACAACTATCGGTTACTGGGCAGAAGACCGCAAGAGAAGGAAACCCGTCATCGATTTGGATAAACATATCAAGGATTAACTCTATGGGAAACAAAATAGGGATTACAACTACCTTTTTACTGGGTAGAATACCAAAGATGAGAATATTCGTCATCGATTAAGATGCACATATCAAGGATAGACTCAAAGGGAAGAAAATCCATCATTGGTTAGGATGATCATATCAAGGATATACTTCCTAGGGAAACATGAAAATGAATCTGCTGGGGAGAAAAAGGTTACTTTTACCGGGTATTGAGCAAGAAGTAACAAACTGCAAACTAAGAAGAATATTACTAGTTACTGGATAATAGACTCTTAGGGGACCCAAATCATCTATCTAGGTAATATCTAGAAGGAAAAGGTCAATCAAGACTCAACCCGATGAGGACATAGCTCAAGGGGAGTGGTTCCATGCAGATAATCAACTGGGGAGGAAACTGAAACAAATTATCGTCCACGAGGAAATAACTCAGTGGGGAAAGGAGAAATGTTAAAGTCTTTCTGCTTAGGGGGCTGACACTCTACAATTGAAGGAGGACAGACACCAATCTTGCATGGGGATAAAGTACCACCATAATAGAGAATTAAAAATCACGAGAATGAATCAACAAGTGTGATGATGCAATAATGAAATTATATGAGTGTACATGTATATGTATAAGTATATATGATGATTATGCTGACAAAATGATCTCAAAGGATACAAAAGTGTCGCAGATTTGAATCATTGATACAATTCTCGGTCAATCCACAAAAGAGGGAGACACTTTCTGGAGAAAAGAGATATCAACCTCCTAAAGGCTCAACCCTAACTGGAGAGGAGGAGATCTGCTGAGGAAAACTGTTATCAAGCCTACGGGGAATTTTAGGCCAACACCATATCAAATGCGAGACAACCATGTAGGGGATAAACACAAATAGCTACTCAGAAACCAGGAGGAAACTCTGACTGGGAGCGAATTTGATGGCGATTGGCGGGGAAACCGAAGTTCTGCCAGACCATGCAAACTGCTAAAGAAACCGTTCTTACTCCGCTGGAAACCAAATGTGAATTTGGTTGGGGAATAAAACTCCACAGGGGGTCAACCAACTCAGCTGGAGACTTCACCAGGGAAATGATGAACAATAATCGTCTGGAGAAATCAACAAACACCAAGTGCTGAACAATGCTGTCGGGGATGAAAGAGAAAATGCGCATACTGCTTGGGGAGATCCAATAATGCTCCACACTTAGGGCCTACTGCTTTCGAACCATTGTTGATATTCCTTTTAAATAAAATCGATTGCTTAAAAAGTTAATGCTTTTATATGTTTAAGAAAAATTATTTTGATTTAAAAATTAAATTTTCAAAAAAAATGATCATAGTAAAATTTAAAACTGTTTGGCTGAAATAAATAAGAGTAGAAACAATTGGATAAAAGCTAAACTTTATCTAATAGAATGGTAGTCTGTAAATGACAAGACTCCATAGATCTTTACAAAGCTGAAAATGGTAATTTGACATGGAAAAGGGTTACATTGAATACAATGATCACTAATCCTTCTACCAACTCTTGATTTCCACTGTGCTCTTGGCTGCTACTAGGGACAATGAATCAACATCGACCGTTGTGCTAAAAAACGTCTCCGAAACTGAAGATCAACAGGATGCAGTTACTTGCCAGAATCCTTAATTTTTGCATAAATTTCCCCAAGGTGGGGTACTCAATTTATTAGGATAACTCTTTCTATTTTATGTCTCTAATTTTTGCCTGGATCGCCCTTTCGGGTTTTCAATCCACCAAGACACTTTTTTTTCCTAAGACGCCCTTTCAGGTTTTCAACTTAGCGAGTTGTTCTTTTATTTTTAGGCGAAGTATTTCTTTATTGCATCTGCGTTCACAGGACGAGTGAACTCTTCACCATCCATAGTTGTAAGAATCAAAGCACCGCCTGAAAAGGCTCTCTTAACAACATATGGGCCTTCATAATTAGGAGTCTATTTGCCCCTAGAATCTGGCTTGAACGATAGAATACTTTTTAGCACAAGGTCACCTTCTTTAAATACACGAGGTCTGACCTTCTTATCAAAAGCTTTCTTCATCCTCTGCTGATATAACTGACCATGACACATGGCAGTCAATCTCTTCTCTCCAATCAAATTCAATTGATCATACCTGGTATGACACCATTCAAACTCAGCCAACTTGGATTCCATTAACACACACAGTGATGGTATCTCAACCTCTACGGGGAGCACTGCTTCCATACCATATACTAGAGAGAAAGGGGTCACCCATGTTGAAGTGCGGATGGATGTACGATACCCGCGCAAAGTAAATTGGAGCATCTCATGCCAATCCTTATATGTTACAACCATCTTCTGGGTAATCTTCTTGATGTTCTTGTTTTCAGCTTCAACAACCCCATTCATCTTGGGTCTGTAGGGAGAAGAATTATGATGTGCAATCTTGAAGTCTTTGCAAAGAGCTTCCATCATATTATTGTTTAAGTTCGATCCATTATCAGTAATGATCATACTTGGCACACCATAACGGCATATAATCTGGTTCTTGATAAACCTCACAACAACTTGCTTGGTTACATTCGCATACGATGTCGCCTCTACCCACTTTGTGAAGTAATCAATTGCCACCAAAATGAAACGATGTTTGTTTGAAGATTTGGGCTCAATCATGCCAATCATGTCAATTCCCCACATGAAGAAGGGCCACGGGGAGGAAATGACATTCAACAGTGTCGGAGGGACATGAATCTTATCTGTATATATTTGAAACTTGTGGCATTTCTTCACAAACTTGCAACAGTCAGCTTCCATTGTCAGCCAATAGTAACCTGCTCGCAACATCTTTTTTGCCATTGCATGTCCATTGGAATGAGTACCAAAGGAACCTTCATGGACTTCAGCCATCAATAAGTCTGCTTCGTGTCTATCCACGCATATGAGCAGAACCATATCTAAATTTCTTTTGTAAATCCCATCACCATTTAGGTAGAAATTGTCGGCTAATCTTCTCAAAGTCTTCTTATATTTCAAAGATGCCCCATACGGGTAAACCTAACTTTGGAGGAAACATTTGATGTCAAAATACCATGACTTTTCATCTTTGACCTCTTCAACGGAAAACATATGAGTTGGCCTATCAAGACGCATCACAATCTAATTGGGAACTTCATTCCAATATTTCACTACAATCATTGATGCCAACGTTGTAAGAGCATCTGCCATCCAGTTTTCATCTCGAGGGATATGATGAAACTCAACCTTTGTAAATAAAGTTGAAATCCTCATCGCATAATCTCTATATGGTATCAAACCGGGTTGATTCGTCTCCCATTCACATTTGATTTGATTCACAACCAAAGCCGAATCTCCATAGACGTCTAAATACTTGATTCTGAGATCGATGGCCTCTTCAAGCCCCATAATGCAAGCTTCATATTCTTCCATATTGTTTGTACACTTGAAAGTCAATCTAGCTGTAAATGGAAAATGCGTGCCTTGAGGAGTAATGATTACTTCCTCATTGCCATTACCATACTGATTAACAACTCCATCAAATACCATGCCCCAACGGGAACCAGGTTCTGGCCCTTCTTCAAGCAATGGTTCATCACAATCTTTCATTTTCAAGTACAAGATCTCTTCATCGGAAAAATCATACTGCACTGACTGGTAATCTTCAATCGGTTGGTGAGCCAAATGGTTAGCCAAGACACTACCTTTGATCGCTTTCTAAGATCAATATTCAATATCATACTCTGATAACAACATCAGCCAACGGGCAATCCTCCTAATTAAAGCAGGATTCTCAAATATATACTTGATTGGGTCCATTTTGGATATCAACCAAGTGGTATGATTAAACATATATTGACGCAGACGCTTAGCAGCCCAAGCCAATGCGCAACAAGTCTTCTCTAGCATAGAATACTGAGTCTCACAATCGGTTAACTTCTTACTGAGGTAGTAAGTAGAAAACTCTTTCTTTCCAGTCTCGTCTTGCTGACCATGAACACAACCCATACTCTCTTCAAGCACAATCAAATACATGATCAACAGTTTTCCTTCAACAGAGACAGGATCAGAGGCTCAAGCAAATATTCCTTAATACTGTTAAAATCTTTCTGGCAGCCTTCGGTCCAATCACAAGACTGATCTTTCCGAAGAAGCTTGAATATAGGCGCACATGTGGCAGTCATGTGTGAAATGAATCTTGAGATATAATTCAAGCGGCCGAGAAAACCTCTGACTTGCTTCTTATTTTTTGGCACAGACATATGTTGTATTGCTTTAACCTTGGCAGGATCAACTTCAATACCCTTCTCGCTGACAATAAAACCCAACAACTTACCAGAACGAACACCAAAAGTACATTTATTGGGATTCAAGCGAAGTTTATACTTCCTCAAATGCTGGAATAACTTCAATAAATGTTCAACATGTTTCTCTTCATCAATAGATTTAGCAATCATGTCATCAACATAAACTTCAATCTCTTTATGCATCATATCATGAAAAAGAGTAGTCATTGCTCTTTGGTAAGTTGCACCAACATTCTTTAAACCGAAAGGCATCACTCTATAACAGAATGTTCCCCAAGGTATAATGAATATGGTCTTCTCCATATCTTCGGGTGCCATCTTGATCTGATTATATCCGGAAAAACCGTCCATAAATGAAAAGACTTTGAATTTAGTTGTATTGTCCACAAACATATCAATGTGTGGCAGAGGGACATCATCTTTCGGACTGGCTTTATTCAAATCTCTATAATCGACGCACATACAGACTTTTCCATCCTTCTTTGGAACAAGCACAATATTGGCCACCCATTGCGGATACTCAGCGGTAACAAGGAAACCAACATCAATCTGCTTTTGCACTTCTTCCTTGATCTTCACTGCCATATCGAGATGCGTTCTTCTCAACTTCTGCTTGACTGGCGGGCATTCTAGCTTCAATGGCAATCTCAGCTCCACTATCTCAGAATCCAAACCAGGCATGTCTTGATAGGACCAAACAAACACATCTGAATACTCTCAAAGAAGATCAATCAACCCCTTCTTCACTTTAGGACACAGTCGAGACCCAATCTTGACTTCCTTCACATCATCTTTGGAACCCAAGTTGACTAGCTCAATCTGCTCTCCAAATGGCTGAATAGGTTTTCCTTCATGCTCAAGAAGACGAGACAATTCATCACTCACTTTTTCATCACTTTCCTCCTCATCCTCAAACACAGGGAATTCAAAATTTGGAGAAGGAGAATGATTATTCTATTCAATGGGGTTAGAAACCAACCTGCATAATGATTTTATATTTTGATTTTGGAGAAGTGAATTTGTGACCAAATATTATGCAGATGGACAATTATATTATTTATTTATGTTTTTTTGTGATTACCATTTTCAGAATAAGGCAAAAAGTAAAAACAAAACATCATAGATGTGGATGAATAGAATTATATTTTATTGATGATCAAATTGAAATGCCCAAACAATGTTCGCTTCTCCCTTAGGCATAGGAGAAGGATTTTCAATATCAAATAAAAGCAATTACTCAGATCGATGCATAATAACAGGAATATCAACAATAGTCCAATTGTTGCAAGCTTTTCCATGCGTCACAAAATTAGTGCAGTCTTCCTCTTCGTCATCCTCTAGCGCAACAGCTAAGTGTTGTTCATTGCCATGAATAAACCCTCCGCTACAGAAGCTGAGTTGCACATCATCAGATTTGACAGCTGACAAACCTTGTTGGAAACCTAAATCGATTATGTTCTTGTTGTCAGAGACCTCTACCATCTGTCCCCACTGATCAACATTTCCATCTTCAACAATCTTCCTTGCATCTTTGAATGAGGACATAGGTGCCCCAACTCTCTTTCCAACAGCAATAGATAAGGCCTGGAACGGAGTTCCAACCTCATCCTTAGCTTCAACATAAGATAAAGATGACAGATGGCTGACCAACAACGCCTTCTCCCCGCCAACAATGACTAACTTTCCATTCTTGACAAACTTGAGCTTTTGATGCAACGTGGAGGTAACAACTCCAACCTCATGGATCCATTGCCTTCCCAACAGACAACTGTAGGTCGGGTGGATATCAATTACTTTAAAAGTAATCTGGAAGTCACTCGGACCTATCTTCACCGGAAGGTCCACTTCACCAATCACAGTTTTGTGTGAACCGTCAAAAGCTTTTACGATCACGCCACTATATCTCATAGACACTCCTTGATATGACAACTTTGACAATGTTGACTTCGGCAACATATTCAACGAAGATCCAGTGTCAACTAGCACATTTGACAAAGCCTCATCTTTGCAGTTCATGGAGATATGCAAAGCCAAGTTATGATTCCTACCCTCTTCAGGGAGCTCTTCATCATAGAAACTGATATTGTTGCAGGAAGTGATGTTAGCTACAATATGATCGAACTGATCCACCATAACATTATGCTCCACAAAAGCTTGCTCTAGAACTCTTTGTAGTGCTTCTCTATGCGCTTTTGAGTTCATCTAAAGAGACAGTAGTGAAATCTTTGAGGGGGTTTGGAGCAGCTACTTCACCATATTGAACTCACTCTTATTTATTAGCATGAGTACCTCATCATCGTCATTAGGCTTCAAGCCGCTGGATTCACCAGACTGACACCTTGGAGCACTAACTGATTTTATAACAGGTACATCCACCTTCTTACTGACAGTCAAATCTTCTATATTCTTTGGGAACACAAGCCCAAACACACGACCACTGCGGGTCACCTTAGTAACATCAGCAATGCTTACAATAGAACTGGTCGTAGGTAACAGAACCTCTTGACCATCTTCCAACATAGTCGCATTATACTGCTAAGGAACATCTTTATCGGATGTGTATGAGATTGTACCCGCCAACCGTATAACAACCAACGATACCGATCTCTTGTTGACACTGTTACTGCTGCTGCTATCATACTGAATAACCACTCTTTCAGGACTCTTGAGAACTGGTACAATAACATTGATATCGTCATTTATATGACAAGACTGAACAATCTGAATCAAGCCTTCATCCATCATCCGCTGGATGTCTCTATTCACAATCATACAACCTCTTGGGTTGACACTACAGACTGCACAACCATCATGGTCATGCTCACAATCACTAACCAAGCAAATATCCTTGTGCATCCTCACCAAGGATCTTCTTATGAAGCAGACGTCGAATACCTTGAACTCCCCTGGACAACCTTCCACCATATTAACAGATGAATTTCCATGGGCAGG